>NW_006239619.1:13307-15456 GCF_000226075.1 Solanum tuberosum | reverse complement strand
CCCCCGAACTACCAAGCTCCACACCAAAATTACAAAACCAACTCATACCCCAAATAGCAAACCCCCCATCCAAACGCTTCAAAATATCGTCAAATGCCTCCTCCGCAACAAGGCACTTACGATCCCCCCATCCCAGATTTGAGAAGAAGCCTGCTAGAATTTTCATTCCGTTTATGAAAACTGGGAAAAAGCTGTTCGAGCGATTAACTGCGGCATGATATTTTCATCCAGTTGGACCCAAGCCGGTTGACATTTGCTCAAAGTTTTACAGACCTGCTCAGCGGTGGGCGTATCACTCCAATAGTGTTAGACATGATACCGAGGACTGTATCAACCTAAAGCATTAGATCCAAGACCTTATTGACCAGAACGTGGTCTCGCTTCAGATAGTCGCGCCCAATGTCAATAGTAATCCTTTCCCAAATCATGGAGGCGTCACTATCAATATCATAGCGGCAGATGATGATCGGTGTGTTATAAAGGCAATAGTTTCAATTGCTCTTAATGAGCTGGAAATGGTTGTAGCCTCGTTGAGCATTAGACAAAAGAAAGAGTTTGTGATTCTGACACCCGAGAAGCTTGTTGCGTTGGTGCCACGAGAAATTCTTGTCCGACCAAAGTTTGTGATTCAAACGGTTGTTACCTAGGTTATGACCAGATCTGGCAGGTGCTACACGCCAGAAGTGCAGATCAAGGGTGTGCAGAAGAAGGACCAAACAAAAAGGCCGATAAGTGAAGCCGAGGCCGATGAGTTCTGGAGAAAAATACAGCTGAAAGATTAATCAAATGTGAAGCATTTGGAGAAGACGACAGCTCAGATATCTGTGTGGGCCTTATTGATGAGTTCGCAGTTGCATAGGAAGGCTCTGATGAGGGCTTTGGATAATACTTATTTATCTGTGGGTACTAATAGTGACAATCTTGCAGCCATGATAAACAAGGCATTCGAGGACACCGAATCAGTTTTTGTGACGAAGAGCTGCCCTATGAAGGTAGGGTACATTACAAAGCCCTGCACGTCACCATCAAATGTCGAGACAAAGTTATAAATCATGTTTTGGTCGACGATGGGTCCGGTCTCAATATCTGCCCGCTTTCAACCCTCAAACAGCTGAAATTCGACGTGGGAAAGGTTCAACAAAACTAAGTAAATGTGAGAGCTTTCGATGGAGTGCAGAGAGACACGATAGGGGCAGTAAACTTAGGAAATCAGATGGGCCCTACAGAGTTTAACGTGGAGTTCCAGGTGTTGGATATCAACACTAGTTACAACCTGCTTCTGGGAAGACCGTTTATCCATATGATCGGGGTTGTGCCATCTACCTTTCACCAACTGATAAAATTTGTTTGAAAGGACCAAAAATTGGCCATTCATGGTGAGGGGAGTCATTCGGATGGGTATGCACCCATCGTTGATAAGGTCTCCTGAGGTTACAATTTTTACACGGTGGAGCTGGTAAATCCCACCGGTGATGACTTTGCTCCACAACCTCCCTTGTCTGCCGTGTACAAGATGATTGCTACCGTCATGCTCTAGAATGGTTTCGAATTAGGTTTCGGGTTGGGGAAGCATTTCCAATGAACTCACAATCGCTCGTGTTTACACACCTTTGATTGCCTCCCAAATTGGCGCGGCTAATGTTGAAGATTGCTTATAATACTAAGTTCATCACAACTTCTTGATTCTACTCTTGGTCCGAATAGATTTTTATTTCAAGAAGAACGGACGACTCAATTAAACAAGGGGACTTGAGTCAAGAACTAACTACGAAGTAAAACGAATAAAAGCACGAAAAGAAAGGCACTAACAAAGAAGTGAATTCAAGAACTAATTTTTCAACAAGTAGAGTAGTTACGAGTTGAAAATCAGTTTAGGATTCTTGACAACCAACTAGAATCAAAAGAAAGGAAACTAAGAAATTAGAACCTGAGATTAGAAACAGTCGTAACATGCGTTTTCCATCGCCAAACGGCTTGTTTTCTTCGCCTAACGTGAAGTTCAGCTCACCAACTTGAAGATTGACTCGCCAAGGCCTGCGCGTATCGGATGTGGCATGCGAGCATCGGGAAAGCGACGTCGGCCAACATCAGGCAGCATCAGGCAAGGCCTTCACGCATCGAACGTGGCATGTGTGCAACAGGCAAGCGA
>NW_006239619.1:1756-2318 GCF_000226075.1 Solanum tuberosum | reverse complement strand
GTAAACATCGGTCAATCGACGTCGGGCGTGGCCTGCCAGCATCGCCCTTCGTTTGGACACAACGTCCAGTCGACGTCGGGGGTGGCCTTCCCGCATCGGCCTTTGCTAGCACTCAACGGTAAGCCGACGTCGGGGGTGGTCGTGCCTGCATCGCCCTTGTTTTGCACACAACGGTCAGCCGACATCGGACGCGGCCTGCCCGCATCGTCCTTCGCTTGCACACAACGGATAGTCGACGTTGGGGGTGGCCTTCCCGTATCGGCCATTGCTTGCACTCAATGGTCAGCCGACGTCGGGGGTTGTCTGCCTGCATTGCCCTTGTTTTGCACACAACGGTCAGCCGACGTTAGTCGTGGCATGCCTGCATCGTCCGTGGCCTGTGAACATCACTCAGCCGACTTCGGACGTTGACTGGCCGCATCTCCCTTTGACTGCACACAATGGTCACCCGACGTCAGCCGTGGCTTGCACACAACAATCAGCTGACGTCGGTCATGGCCTGGCCGTATCGCCCTAGGACTACACACAACGGTCAGCCGACGTCGGACGTGGCCTGGCTGCA
>NW_006239619.1:0-1359 GCF_000226075.1 Solanum tuberosum | reverse complement strand
GCCGTGGCTTGCACACAACGGTCAGCCGACGTCGGCCGTGGACTGCCCGCATCTGCCGTGGCTTGTGTAACATTGGTCAAGGTCTAGTCAACAACATGCGGATGTCCATGCCTTCCAAAAATCAAAAGAGTGTGTAACACCCTTCATGCATAACAATATATTCCTCTATTTTCCATCATATATTCTCAACGTTTTGGCCTCACGTGGTTCGTTCGTACCAATCTTCATTATTTTTACGGTTTATTATTTTTTACATCACATTTTAAAAATTGTTACTATATTTATTTGTGAATTTTTGGTGTTAATTTTATATTTTTTTGATATTTTTTCTTATTTGTGATTAACTTATTACTAATTTTTCAGAAATTTCCGAAAATAAAAATAAATTTTTTTGTTGAATACCATATTTTTTATATATATAAAAATCATTTGTGGATGCTAATGTGTGTTTGTACCTTTGAACGTCTATATTTGGGTTGCACATGTTCATTATGATTCTGAAAAAACCATGCCTACTCCTGTCACATGGGTTTTTCTTTAAAGCATATATAAAGGGGGTAGAGGTGCTGGAGACAGACTGAGGCGACGACAGGCGGACGACATGGGCGTCATATGGGCTTAGTGGGCGTGCTGCGTAGGCGTTTGATGGCATGCATGGCCTGTTCGTCCTACGTCATCGGGCACCTATAAAAACATGTCGACGACCGTAGGCATTTATCTTGACCGGTCTATACGCGTTTGGGGTGGAACGGCAGTGCTTGCTTTCAAACGACTGGCAAGTTTGACGGTATGCATTGCTTGTCTGTGCTACATCCTCGGAGGAGCAGTACGCACAGGGCACGTAAGGCCAAGTACGGCCAGACTCTATCGGTGGACCGGACGTGGGAGGTGCTCATGGAAGATCTTTAGTCTCCCTCCAACACATTTACAGTGATTAATTACCAAACCCTTGGGCGGCGCGCAACAGCGGGGATAGCATTCTCCTTGCAACAAAGGCATTAGCGTCGGCGCACGGCATCTCATGTCGAGCGTCGGGGTGGGTGTTGGGTGTGCATCGACAAAGTTATTCACGCACGATGCATAAGTGGTATTCGGCTTGTGTGGTTAGGTTGGATCCCTGCTTCGAGCTGCGACGTCCTAACCCGCATGCCATCTCGGTCGCGGATCAAGCTCAATCTAGGCTTGTCGGACGTTGGTATCCTGTGATTCATACCTAATGCCTAGGCATTACTCATGTGCAATCAGTCGCCTTTCTCCCCTCGCATTCCATGAATGGGGTGAACCCAAAAGCCGTTCTTGCGTCCCACGCCTTCCTCGTTTCATCGTGCTATGGCGTGGTCCGCGAACGGCGGCTCGAAT
>NW_006239618.1:163534-186199 GCF_000226075.1 Solanum tuberosum | reverse complement strand
TCACCCACCCCCTACCAGCCCCCCACCCCCAAAAAAAATTTAAGTTTGTTTTGAAAAACTATTTTCAATTTCAAAAAATATTTTCTATTCTAGTAAAACTAATAGATATTTCTCAAAAATATTTTTCATTCATAAATCAAACACTAAAAAATCTTTTTCGAAAAATATTTTCTACTCACCAACCAAACATGAGAAAATAAGTCAAAAATCAACTTGTTTTCCAGAAAAAACATTTTCTAGGAAAACATTTTCCATGGAAAACATTTTCCTTCATACCAAACACACCCTGAGTGTTAGCTTCTAGTAAGAGGAAAAAAGAGAGAATTGAGGCTTTCACTTTAGGTTTGTTTATAAAACAAAATTAATTTGTTGTTATTTGTTATTTAGTATGGTGGGTTGAGTTTGGGTTAGGGTTAAAATATAGATAATTGGGTAATTTCAGTTGAAATCGGGTTAATTGAACTTATTTGGGGGTTTTCTTTCAATTGAGGGGCACAAATAATGAAATTAGTAACGGTAGGGGTAAAAATAATTTCATTTTAACAATAAGGGCATAGTCAACCAATTAAACAAAGTTGAGGGATTATAGTCTTCTCTCACCTCTTTAACATTGTTTTCATACAATTTTTTTTTTATTGTGACAATTTTTTTTTCTGAAATTCTGAAATTTATCTACGTTATTTTTAGACAAAATATTTTTTTATGGCATGACTTAAATGACCATTTAAATATAGAAAATTCAATAACACAATTAAAAATTTGCATATTATTTAGATTTTCATACAACTTTGGTGTTGAGTCTTATATAATATGTTAATATTATATTACACCTCAATATATACCATATAATATATCAAATTTGTGTAAAATAAATATATGTACCATATAATAGATCAATATTGTATCATCTAAAACACCAAGTTATACCAATATTTGATCATCTAAAATATCAAAATTATATCAACATTGTATCATCCAAAATATCAATATTGTGTTATGTGAAATATAAATATTATAGCAATATCTACACCATTTAATAAATTGAACTTGTTGATATTTTTTGTCATTATCTTTTTCTCAAATTGTACGAAAATTATTATTTTGATAATATTAGTATCTTTTAAAATTAACACTAGAACAAACTTGAAAACTTGAAATTACACTAACTATATGACACCATTTACGAATAACATTGAGTGACTTTTGGGTTATGAAACAAAGTTAAGTGACTTTCTGAGTTTACTACCCATAGTTTATTGATTTTCTGGGAAAATTATCCATAGTTAAGTGACCATTTGAGATTTTATCTCGAAAATTTTGCTCTGTGGCTATTACATCTAGACTGATCACTTGCCAACATAAAGAGAATAATACCATGACGTATCCATTTGATTCTGGGGCTTTGTCTCCTGCACATGCTTTTGACACAATCCAGGATCTCTTGTGGCTCAAAAGGTGCCATCAACATCATTTTGTCCTTCGCATTATCATGGGGCAATCCCTCATGTTGAAATGTGGTCCCCATTCCTCAGTCTCGGAGTAAAGTTCTTCATAGTAGGAGACTATTTCCTCTAGGCCAAATAGGGGCACCACTTGGAATAGGAATGACTCAGCCACATGCATCATTTCACTATAGTCGCCTCTGATGATTGATTTGTCAACCACACTCTCTCTTTCTTAATGTCAGCTGGGTCTGTCCGTTTCTCCTCCTACTGTTAGCTTATCAGTGTCTTGACTCTCCTGTGTGCATTGGTTGTTCTGTGAAAAAAATAGTATTCCTATCACCTTGTTTTAGCCATAGTGTCCTAGATCTTGTCATGCCTTCTTTTAGGATTAAACCTAATTAAAAGTATTCAAACAAAATTTTCAAACCCCCATAGAATTGTAAAAGAGGTGCTACTAGAGGCTCATGATTTCAGCTTCTGGGATGCCCTCCTCCCTTTCCAATGTGTTTGCACATCTTAATTATGTCATAAGTTGTTTGTTACCTTGAGGTCTAGGTCAATATCCCCCTCAAATTATCCTCCCTTTTTTCCAACTCCAAATATTTTGAAACTATCCGAATTATAAAATCACACCAACATAAGCAAACCCCACTAAAATAATTAACACTCAAAAGATGACAAAAATACTACACTATGAGGCAAATAATGGCTAAATATATGTAATTTAGGAATATCACCAGCGACCTATATTATATTGAAGAACCAAACAAGAAAAAAATGAAACAAACTTAATAAATTATGATTTAGTATTCAATATATACTATCGAAAGATCAAAAATTGAAGAACTAGATTAAATTTTTGAAGAACCGAACGTTGATCCCTTCATGGACGTACAATTTTAAGAAATTAATATATTAACATAATTAAGCAAAATTTAGAAAACAAAAAACTAAATACTTTTTCTATTTCAAAATAAGTAAATTATTGGGATATTGCACACCCTTTAAGAAAGAGAATATTAAGACACTAATTACATGTATTATTTTTCCGGATCCGGATCCGGCTCCTCTCCATTTCTCTTCTCTCCATTTTCCCCAAGTTCTAGCTTGGATTGGAGACACGTGTCATAGTTTATAATTAATGGTTGAGATCTAATTGATTAAAGTAAAGTCCTAACCATAGTTATTTACTTTCATATATTTGCTTCTTAAATATTTTTGCAATATAAGATATTTTATTATAATTATTTTATGCAATTTCCTCTTTGACTAATACATTTTGAAGTATTGCACGGGTGTGTTTGGAATGGGAAAAAATGTTTTCCATACTGGGATGGTGAATGAAAAAAAAATCAAATAAATTACATAGTATTTTGATGAAACTTTGGATAAAAGAGAATGTAGAGATTCACTATAACATATATATAGACTATTGTAGTTGAATCGAGTAATTAAAAATTAAAAGTTAAAATATGTGCAAGGAAAATGAGATATATGTCATTTTGCTAATCTTGATGAAATTGATTTCTTTTTTTCCCTTAGAAAATGATTTCCGTCGTTTCAAGTATCATTAAATTACTCTTTTTTTTTTTTTGGTAAAACATTCTCCTAGTAAACACACCAATATAATAGTGCAAATGCGACATCTATCATTCATATCTTCAACACCCTAGCGGCCATATTGGGACAAAAGATAAATTTTAATAAATCTATTGTTTACTTTTCAAAGAATGTTAGTCCTGAAGAAAGAAACGACCTTTCAACTCTTATGAATATTCGACAAAGGTATTTCGTGGAAAGGGTAATAAAATAAAATTAGGCGACAACTGGATTGAAGGGAAGTATCCCCTCCGAGAAACCATACAATTAAGGACCTTTAAATGTTGCGGACCAACAACTCCGTGTAAATCAGCTTATACAAAATAATAGTACTTGGGATTTTTCATTCCTATCCTTTGTACTACTTAAGACTAGCATAAAAAATACCTACATCCAGCAATACATAAATAATAAGGACGACACAAATGATGGAAATTTTACCACAAAAAGTGCTTACGAGCTATAGATCCCTAAGTCATGTAAACAACAAGCTAGCTAGCTATAAACGTAAAAAATAACATAAAATGAATTTGGAAGATCAAATCCTCTAATAAACTGAAATTTTTGCTACATATGGTCTATCCTCTACTCTAACAAATTACCCACTGCCTCTGCATTATACTATAAAATGAATGTGGAGCATGCATGCATAAATATGGAAGAAGACATCGATCCCTCACATTTTCTCAAAATGCACCATTGCAAACCATCATCACTTTCATGAATCCATCCACGATCTCTGTACTTCTAAAAGCCTCACTACTATAGACTATAGTATAAACAATCACCAAAAGGTGCCTACTGCTATTATAACTCTAGTCATTCTTTGGAATATCTGGAAAATAAGAAATACTAAGTGCTTTAAAAAACAAGATATTATTAGTAGACGTACATGCCAGTACCTTTTTTAATACTATAAACTTCCAAGCCCTTGAATATGCTAACAAAATAATTCCAAGGTATATTTATGGCCCCGGTACCCTGGCTGAGGGAACCATAAAATTGAAAGTGGATGGTTCTTTCGAACAGAACACCACAAATGGTGGCACATGAGGAATTCTAAGGGATCACCTGGGAAATTGGATCGCCGGATTTTCATGCAAAGTTAAAGTGATAAATCCCCACATCATGCAGAGATCCTTGCTTTACTTCATCGTTTGTCCTTGGCAAAACGATTAAATATTAATCACTGACTCACAGGTATTTATTAATCAATAATATAAAAAACAATACGCGCATTCACTCACATATTTATGATGATTGCACGTCACTAATGAATCAACTGGAAGTGACCACATAATGCGGGAGGCTAACTCGCGGTAGCGCATCTTCTAGCAATATACCATAGGAAATCAATGGATCCAAATATGGGACTTGGGCAACCCCTAGTTTTTGAAACATCTCCTTCGTTCATAGCCTCCTCTATTGAAAGAGATGCTATAGGAACTTTTTTGACTAGATTAGTTCCTCTTTTGTATGGATAAACTTTATTATTATTATTATTATTAAATAAAATCCTTCCGTTATTAAGCAAAAAAAATAAATGGTTTTTATATCTTTCCAAACTTTATACGTTCGAGCAGTATGGACTCTATTTAGAAAGTAAGAAAGAATTTAAAGTGAAGTGACAAAAAAAAAAATTTACTCCTAAAATTAGAAAAAAAAACGTCAGTACAATTTTTAAATTTTTATTTGGCAAATATTATTTGAGAAATGGCAAACGTTAGGGAAAAAAGTAAAAATCAGCAAAAAAATTACTCAAGTAATTGAGAAAGGAAATTCTTTTAAATATATTTATGAAAAATATAATGTAAATCTAGAATAGTTAGATTGCAAAAATATTGAAGAAGCAAATTTATGAAAGTAAATAACTATGGTAAGGACTTTACTTTAATCAATTAGATTGCAACCGTTAATTCTAAACTATGACATGTGTCTCTAATCTAAGCTAAAACTTGGGGGAAATAGAGAGAAGAGAAATGGAGAGGAGCCGGATCCTTATTTTTCATTTTTACCCTTTTAAATTATCCTAAAATTACTCTTTGGAATGACAAAACATTGATCATAATGTCTACTCTCAATACTAACTACAATTTTAATTTATTTCTAATACAAAATTCAATACGTGATTCTTAAAATGACAAACAATTTAGTGAAACTAGATTTTTGGAGGTAAAATCTTAAACAAAAATTTAGACTCCTTTGTGATAATCTTTATTGATGACAAAAATTTAGACTCCTTAACACTATCATGTACTCTTCTTTTGTTGAGTGCCGAACATATTCCAGAGGCTCCTATGAGCAGGGGCGGATCCATATGGAGCCGAGAGGGTTTCGAACCCCCTCACTCGGAAAATTATATTGTATGTGTAGGATGAAGTTTACGATTTACGTATATATATATATAAATTTTTTTTACATGTTAATAAGATAGACAAAAGTTACAGAGTCAGAGGGGGACATGGCAACCTAACCTCCAGACACGAAAAGAGTGTAGACAGTGAAATTTTATTTATAAATTCATATTAAATTTTGGATTAATCCATAAATTCATGATATATTGACCAAGTCAAATTACTGGTTAATAAAGTCGGATTAATATTTAAGTCAAATTATATGACTTAAATAAAGTTCAAATTACATTTGGGTCAGTCCATTAAGTTGACAAGACGAGCCCAACTCATGTTCTTAAAGCCCAAGGACCAAAATTGCTTGGACAAAAATATGTGTTGAGCCGCAAGTACAAAGAAGTCTTCGCTCCAAAAGTTGAGCCGCAAGTATTCCATCAAATCAAGAACATCATTGAAGAGAAGAATCAGGGGATTACATATCTTTTCTTAAAGATTTTATAAAGATTGTAACCTTCGCATAAATTCAAATACAAATATTGTTGTTTGCTTGCTATTTTTCTTTTCCTGTTTACTGTATTTCAGGATTGAAACTTTAGATGCTTACAAAGAACATTTACAATGGAGTGAATACTCCTAAGAGATCTTGTCTAAGACTAAGAGTTTTGGCACATTGAAGTGCTATAAACCTACATAAACATAGAGGTAACCAATAGCTAGATTTAGCCTAAGCATATTGGTATCTTCAAAAGAAAGGGGAATCATGGGTAATCCTTGTCCATCTTCCAGACAACGAGACACTCTACTTTTATTTAATTTTGTACATTTCTATTAGATTTGGTTTAGTTTAGAAGTTCTTGTACAGTGATCTTTTGTTCCTAGGGATTTATTTAGATGTTGATTTATTTCCGTATCAAACTAAAATATTATCTTTTATTTATACATTTAATTGAAAATATTGTTTTATTTTTTTAATGACCTTATATTGCCTAAGTCTTGGATTTTGATGGTTTTTTCTTGCCAGGTTAGTGTGGGTGTCACTCACGATCATTTGAATCGTGACCGTTTAATTTTTCTTCAAAAACTTATCTATGAAAATATGTTCAACCTTTTTAATTACAACAAACGTGACATTATAAAATATAAAATAAACAAATGAAATACAAAAAAAAAGAAGGGAAAATGGTCTGAAAAATACTTTAATTTTGGCCGAAATTATTGTTACGATATCAAACTTTATGTAAGACCTTTTATCCCCCTGCACTATTTAATAGTGTATTTTTAAAGGTATATATGTGCTCACGTGGACACATTACTAATTATAATGATGCAATATTTATGATGTCCATGTGGACACATATATACCTTTAAAATACACTATTAAATAGTATAGGGGGTAAAATGTCATTTCCAATATTTGGCATCGTAACAGCAATTTCGGCCAAAGTTGAAGTATTTTTCAGATCCTTTTCCCAAAAAAATTACAACATTTCAAGATTGCGATTTTTATGAAAAGTTCTGACTTTTATGAAAAATTGCGATTTTTATTAAAAGTTATGACTTTTATGAAAGGTTGTGCCCTTTCCGAAGGGTTGTAACTTTTATAAAGAGTTGTGACTTTTCTGATAAGACACAATAAATATTTGTCCACACTATCCTTTGTTAAGTCTATAGAGGAATTTCCTCTCATTTTAAAACAACAAAAGTTCTGAACTTTTTCTTCTTCTGCACAATTAAATATTGTTTTTGTATCAATACACTGGTGAATAGAATCGTTCTATCATGAGATGATCTATTCTTTCAAACCTCGAGTATTAGAGGGGATTAATTTCCTTAAGGGGACACTGTGCATTCAATGGGCTCAATGTTTTCCTTTTTGCTTCAATCTATTGTTAGGTGGTATGTTTGTTTTAAACTTTGTTGTTTATGTTTCTACAAAGTTATTGTTATAAGTATTTGTTAGAACAAATTAAATAACACACGCTAATTGAGTATTCACGCAAGTTTTCTCTATTGAAATTGTAGTTTCAAATTAAACTTCACCACTCTGGTAAGTTGATTTTTAAAAAACACCCAAATAAATTGAATAGTTTTATGAATATTTTCCGTTTCAAGTTTTTTTTTTGAAACAAATATCTTCCGTTTCAAGTATATATAATAAGTTGAATTATTGTCTCATATGATACATTCTCCCTTTAGTTTTTCATTTTAATAATTACTTATGATATATTTAAATGTGGAACTTTAAAATGATATATGTAAAGCAAACGGTATGGCTGAACTTTCTACACGTTAGAATTAGAATATTTGTTCACTTTTTCAGTCTTTTAAAATTTATTTATCCCTTCACCAACAATTATTTATTTATTAGAAAATTTAATATCTCCGGTTGAGGTTCATTTGATTCCCCAAAAATATCAAATAGAAGCAAAAGCATAAATTATAAAATAAAATAAAATATGATTGATTGAAGGATAAATAATAAGATGTTATAATTATCATCTTCCTTTACATTATCAATGTTTGTTACTATCTAATCTTGTATGTAAGATAATATAACGTTTTAGTTTTAGTGACTGATATATTTTAAATATTATTTTATAAATTTCGTGATATTAAATTCTCGTGCGAGGCGCGGGTGATTTTACTAGTTTTAAATAAGAGCTTTATAAAACAGTAAATAAGATACCTTAATTGAGACAAGACGTACACAGATAACTGGAGAAGTGATGACTTCATTTTATTTGGTATATGAATAGCCCAGAACTTATGAAATTGATCAAAAGATTTGTAACAAGAAGGACCGAAAGCATTGAAACTCGACAAGGGATGATTTCATTTATTTGGTACATGGATAGCCCAGACAAGTTAAGGAATACATATTCATATTCAAAAGATCAATAAAATACACAAATTTAGGCACTTCACCCACCTATTTGAGGTGAAAATCACACTCTATGTCAACGGAAAGTATCAAAATGACACAATTCAACCTTACTTTAGGCGCATTCCTTCAAAATATACAAAATTCTCAAGTGAAAAGTATTGCTAACTATGAATTCCAATTTTTATTTTTAATCTGAAATTAATTGAGTCAGCAAATATGAATTAATGGGACGATTAAACAAAAAAAAAAGTAACCATTTCTTATTTCACATTTGGCAAAATGCCAAAACCGAACTGGTAATAAAGCAGGCATGCAACCAACGCGTGGCAAAGTCCTCCAGCTGTAGCGTGCAGGAACAGAGACAGAGACAGGGCAATTGTTTTTCTTTTCTGTTAAATATAAATAAAAAAGTTTCAAGTGCTAAGATTAATTATAACCTTGTTAATTATTACAGTATATTGTTCTCTGCAAAGAGCACACAAAATTTGATGAGAATCAGAAACAAGCCCTACCTGTACCACGGCAAGTCATTAAACTCAAGTCATTTTGATCAACATGGCTACAAGTGGCTCCCTGTCCATCTGCTTCGGCTATTAGTCTAGAATTGGCTGCAAGAGACTGCTCTGTGTGCCTATCATTTTCTACCCCTCAAAGGCTCTCTTTTTTCTTTTCCTCAGAAGTACCAGTACCAACCAATGCTAGCAGAACAAACTCCTCTATGTAACCTAAAATGGGCTGGATCTACTGCAGGGGGCTCTTATTACCTCCAACGTGATCTAGCATGAAGTTAGCAATTCTTTTGCTCCCAGAACTGGTTCAAATCCAGCTCGCAGAAGAGGTTGCATATTTTATGTGTGTACATGTCTTTTAAGTAAACTTAAGTCAAATGTAATGGTTTAATTTTTTTTGTATCTCCTTCAATCACTATTGAAGAGTATGGTACCAGCAAAGGAGAACCTAACTTCGGCCAGTACTTCAATCATGTACCAGACATCTTCATGGGTGAGCATTAGGTTTCTCACCTACCATATCTTCTCCTCTAACTCAACCGAATCTTCCATTCTTCCTTCATACAAATCTCCCATATGAGACTTAATTTCAAACTTAGATCTAGTTTGTTTTATTTGTGGAAAACAAACGGGTACCGATGCTGTTATCGGTGAACAAGTTAGTGGAAAAGATAGCATCGATGAACGATAAAAACGAGTTTGTTGAAAAGATAGCATCGATGAACGAGAAAAACGAGTTTGTGGAAAAGATAGCATCGGTGAACGAGAAAGAAAAGCTCTGCTAATTCCTGAGCTAACAAAGCACTCAGACACCGAAGCCATTACGGTAGTGGTGCTTAATTTGGGTTTTTGATACTTTTGATTATAGGACCACCTCTATATATACACACACATAAAGGCGGTTCAATAAGTACACCTAAGTGAAGAACATGAGGAAGTGTACATCTAGATCTAAGTTTGAAATTAAGTCTCATATGGGAGATTTGTATGAAGGAATTGAAGATTCGGTTGAGTTAGAGGAGAAGATATGGAAGGTGAGAAACCTAATGCTCATCCATGAAGATGTCTGGTATATGATTGAAGTACTGGCCGAAGTTAGGTTCTCCTTTGCTGGTACCACACTCTCCAATAATGATATAGGGTTTGGTGGTAATGTATTGTTTAAGTTGAAGCTTTACCAGGTTTATTATTTCTCCCAATTTTACAGATCTGAAACTGAAACTGTCTGTTGATATTTATTCACTATTCCCTTGTAATTTCAAGCTGTGTTATGCGTTATTTAGATTTCAAATTGGTCAGTTTTGATGTTTGGTATCCCCTTTATCTGATGTTAATTAGATTTATATTTAGATTTCAGTTTTGTTTTTGTTATCAGGTTCAACGTTGATTAAGCACATACCTTGTTTATTTCTTGTAGTTTTGTTTAGAATTAGATATGCATTTATCTGATCTTGTAGTGTATTTTAATTTTGTAGGTTGGGTAATTAATTCACTTTTATCAGAATACCTCCAGACATGAAAAAGGAAGGTAAAATAAAAATATATTAATTTCATTCCGGTAATATTAGTGTACATTCAAATTCATCCTCAATTTATTGTTGTTTAGGTATGGATGTTTGGTGGTGCCACATCCAGTTAACCCTTACAGGCCAACACTGATGGTTGGGGGAGCCTCACCGACCGTTGATCAGTGTTTTGGATTGGCATGTTATTAGGGAAGGGGAAAAATATGAGTTGCATCCCTATTTGCACGGAGTTGTCAACTACATTTATATCTCTCAAATCGTTGTTTTAATCAATTTCAGGTGTGACATGTTTATTATCTACTTTGTGGCTGTGTGCTGACTCAATCTGATTTTGAATTTTTTTTGGCTGTGTGTCATGTCCCATCACTTCACAATCAAATTTGGCATCCGGATAAAGGTGGAAGAGTCTGGAGTTGTGGAGAGGTTTATAGAGAACTCTAGAAGCCCCTAGACACTTTCAAGAAGATCCTGGAATAATTTAGAAGATGTCTTAGAAAACTTTGGAAAATCCTAGAATGTGTAGATAATTCTAGAGAAGGAACCAAAGTGTAAATAGTTTAGGGACTTGTAAAGTAATTTTTATTTGCACTTTAGCTCCTAGGTTGTAGTATAAATAGATGGGACATTCATTTGTAAGACATCAAAGCTTGAAGCAAGCAATCAAACAAGTTGTAAGCATTCCACAAGCACAAAAGCCTTCTTCCAAAAAGCTCTCTTGTTCTTTCTAAGGGCCTGTTTTGATTGACTTTTGGCTTATGACTTATAAGTCAAAAGTCATAAGTTAGGATTTCTAACTTATGGCTTTTGACTTATTTTTGTTATTTTGACTTTAAAATAAGTGCTTATAAGCATTTTTTAACTTTACCCAAACACTTCAAAACTGCTTAAAAGCTATTTTGGCTTAAAAACACCTAAAATAAGTCAATCCAAATGGGTACTAAGTCTTTCTCTTACTTGAGCTTACAAGATCGTGAAAGATTCGTGAATAAGTTGTCAAGTGTCGCACGAAACATTAGTAAGACTCTAAGTCCGTAACATGTGGCTGACTCACAGGAGGCAAAAGGTTGCAACCTCACTGATGAAATCATGCGAGGAACTAACCAAAAAAGAAGGATACAAATTTATTGTCTTACAAGTCCTAGGGAAATTGGCCAGCAAGAAGTTTATTCATCAAAATGGGTTACTATCCTGTAAGAGACAAAGAAGAGACGATACTTCTCATGAAAGAGATTTCACTCCTATAGTCCCAAGGCCTAAGACTTGACTTTTTTGTTACCTACAAAAATTTATCTTTTCTAGTATAATGTAAAGACACCTAAGCCTTGATTCTAATTAAGTATATATAGTCTATTGTTAAACAATATACTTGTGTTTCGCGCCATTCCATTCCTCGCGTTAGTTTATCATTTAATTTGAATAAGATTAAACTTAGTTTTCAGTTTCTGGAAGATCAGAATGATTGCTTCAACTTCTCAAACTCGATATGTGCCTCATTGCAAATTGCATAGATAATGTCTCTTAAGATTGCGTTTTATTATTGTTAGGAGTGAGATTATTTGTGATTAGAAATTGCATCTTTTATTTTTCTGTAGACTATTTGTTTAGTATGTATAACAAATCAATGCCAAAGCTCTTGATTGATGGCCCTTATAGATCACATGATTAAAAGAAATACGATCTAGTTCTCTGAGTACGCCTTGGCATTGGAGCAACCCCTTTGATATGCATAGTAAAAGATGTGCTCAACAACATCAAGCAACAAAAGGACATTTCAGATGGCCTAGTCGAGAGTGGCCATAAGGGTAGTAAAAGAAGTCCTTTTGCTACTAAACATGCATACTTCTATTGGGTAACTCGCGAGCAAGGCTCGTTTGAGTGGTTTAAGGGAGTTAATGATGACGCCTAATTTATCTCCACAATTACTGCACCAGTGTTTAAGAAGAAGGTGATGCCCTGTCTGCACTAATCACACTATGCTTCATCAATCTGCAAGTTAAAAGTGGCGTCGACATTGTCTCTGGGACAAGGGTCAAGACACATGTTACAATTAATCATCCTGCTGATCACAGAATTGGTTAGCGAAATAATCACCAAAATTACTGTCTAAGTTACTCCACTTGTAACCATCTAACTCGACGTTTTGGACGTAATGGAACTGATAGAATCACCATTCAACACTCGGATCACGAAATGTCCAAAGTCAACACTTTTAATATAACTTAACTCAAAAGCTCAATATCACTAAAATCTCACTTGATCGCATTGAAAACCATGTCAACCATCCCTGCAACACATAATAAAAAGAGAAAATACATTTTAAAAAAACCCTGAACTTGGTCGGATAACTTACTTTAGTACTTAAACTACACAGGCGTTTAAATACTCCCCTTAACATCTTTGAAGTGATTTTTTCCACCCTGAGGCTATAACACCACTCTCACTGCCACATCATAGTCACGTAAGCGCCACATCATAACCATGTAGGCACGATGTCATTTATTTTTATTTCTTTTTACTTATTAACTATTTTTTCTTAAACACTTTTAAAAATTAATTATATCAATTGATTAATTTATAAATGTCAAAGTTTCAACACTCAAGCATGTGTGTTTAGTGTACTATGTAGGCTAGTTTCTTCATTAAACTCTTTCTCATCTGTTGTTCCTTAGAAATTTGGCACTGCAAAACAGGATGCAGATCACAGGGATTTGACCATTAATAGGTACTTTGTTATACCTCTACTTTCTGGCACCTTATTTTTATTTTTGCCACACCTTCACACTGTAGGCAGCAACTTGGTTTAGTTGATATTTATTTCCCCTTGATCCCAGCCCAAAGTCCCAAACAACAAAAAAGAGTAAATGAGGAAACAAAAGCACCTTGATCATGTCAGTGTAAGAGCACAAACTCTAGTGGAGCTTTTAGTTTCTTTTTCTTCTTCCTTTTTTTCTAATATATTTATTCATTTTCTCTGCATCTTTTTGGTTTGTTTTATTTTTTTCTCTCAGAGAGGGGTGAGGGTGTTTTCATATAATTTCATTTAGTTTGTAGAATCTAGCATTTGGATGCATTAATGTATTAATCTAACTTTATTTTAAGTTAGCTCTTTGGATGCATTAATGTATTAATCCAACTTTATTTCAAGTTAGCTTTTTGTTTCCAAAAGGTAGAATATGATTTTCCTTGTTTAATCAGTTAATCCTTCACTAAAGATTATGTTTACAGCTTGTTTTACAACATTAACACCAGATCAGTCGAAGATCTTACAGAAAGAGGTTAGTATGACCTCTGTTTCTTTTGCCCAGATTCAGTTAAGCATACCAATAAAGATAGGTTAAACTACAAGTGTCTCTGACTAATTAATTGATTTCATGTTTCTCAGGCATTGCAGATCTGAAGTCTGGAAAAATTGTCACCCCTCTACCTCCAAAACAGACCTTTTTGGATGATCCCCTAAGAGTTCTTCGAGCTATTCGTTTTGGTAATGTATTAGATGATCTCTGATTTGCCTCCCTCCCTCTTTATATGACAGCCTTGTTTATCCTATATGTGGCATGGATGTCGAGTGTTACAGTTGACCAGTGTTATGAAAAGCAAAAAACGCATAAAAGCTCTAAGGTCCATTGGGGCTTTAAGCGCAAATATAGCATGGACTTTAATGAAAAAAAGCGCAAAGGAAGATACAATACAAATATATATGTTTAGTCCAAGACTAATAATTATAAGCATGAGTAACAATTTTTGTTTTTTGATGAAGGTATTTCATTAAAAAGCATCAAGCAGATGCAGAATTACACAATAGACAAAAGGGCTCACAGTGAGCATAAAAGTTGTTAGCTCCTTTACAATCTTCAAACTAGCACTAGAGAGCTAACAAAGTCAAGAAATTGTTTAGTGGTAAATTTACAGGGGTTAAATGAACCCAACTGAACAGCATAAGTAAACATCTAGCTTTAAGAGAGTGGTTTGAGGTTGACTGTTGAGATCCCATTAAAACATCTACGGTTCCTTTCAGTCCATAAACACCAAAGTTAACTCCAGGGATCATCAGCCAGACTTTCTTGATGGACTTATCAACTCTCCATGTATTCCAACTTGAGTAGGCTTCTTTCACATTTTGTGGCATGACCCATTGTAAGCTAAAAATGCAGCAGAACATATTCCATAGAACCTTGGGCACTGCACAGTGAAGGAGCACGAGTAACAAATATATGAACAAAGAGATTGAAAACAATTACGATAAAGTGAAATATCACTTGTTTAGTGCCACCTCTCCAGAAGAGGCTCATTGGCAAGTAAGAGTATGCCTTAGGACCTTGATGACGACACTGAAGCGCACATTAAGCGCGGTGAAGCGCTCAACACACTTTAAGCCTCACTTCAGGGCTTAAACGCGGCTTTGACAACACTGCTGTTATCATTATGATATTGGATGATTGGCAGCCTGTGAAGTTTCAAGCATGGATTTATAATCCATTGAGTCATAGGTAAACCTTTAAACAGGACAGGTGGAGCTCTTTCTACATAGAGCTGAGGTGCGAATATTAGAACGACTATAGCCATCCCAGTCAAATTCAAGATTGAGACCTTCTCCATGTTCAACCTTGACTATTTTATAGGCTTAGGAATATTATTCCCAAACTTAACAATGTTTATGAATAAACTTGAAATTCTAGCTTTAAGCACAAAAGGATAGAAGGGTTTGGTCTTGGTGTATACAGTATTAAGGATTTTAATACTGTTAGATTCGATTTGTGATTATCACCCAAATCAACATGTATGATTGATTTGGAGGTATTTCTTCGAAGTCATAAGCAAATTGAATATCTCTAAGCATTTTGTGATTGAGCTAAGTGGGGCATCTAAATTAGGATTAGTTATTTTTTAGGAGTTCTATCCACACCCTTCAAAATTACTTATAGAAGTAAAACATAAGATAAGGAATTTCTCAGAGAGAGAACTAAATTGTGTTGATGGCTGGCTGGATAAGGATAGGTTTACGTTCCGCTATACAAGCGCTGTACATGCAGCAGAGAGACTACACCAGTATATTGTTCTCTACAAAGAGCACACCAAAATTTGATGAGAATCAGAAACAAGCCCTACCTGTACCACGGTCAAGTCATTAAACTCAAGTCATTTTGATCAACATGGCTGCAAGTGGCTCCCTGTCCATATGCTTCGACTATTGGTCTAGAATTGGCTGCAAGAGACTGCTCTGTGAGCCTATCATTTTCTACCCCTCAAAGGCTCTCTTTTTCCTTTTCCTCAGAAGTACCAGTACCAACCAATCTTCGTTGTCTTTAATTCTTGATGTTTGGTGCTAGCAGAACAAACTCCTCTATGTAACCTAAAATGGGCTGGATCTACTGCAGGGGGATTTTAATTACCTCCAATGTGATCTAGCATGAAGTTAGCAATTCTTTTGCTCACAGAACTGGTTCAAATCCAGCTCGCAGAAGAGGTTGCATATTTTATGTGTGTACATGTCTTTTAAGTAAACTTAAGTCAAATGTAATGGTTAACTTTTTTGTATCTCCTTCAATCACTTTAGGTTCCAATAAGTTGGTTGGGACATAACTTTGTTGTGCTGTTAGCTAGATGGCACTCATGTTCTCCATATGATTTGGTGATTTTAGGTGCAAGGTTTGGGTTTATATTAGATGAATAACTAAAGACATATTTGAGTGATTACTTTAAATATTATTTTTAATGCATCTAAAATAAAAAGGTCTTGATAAATATATATTTGATTCATTATAATTTTGGTGGGGTGCATCAATAAAATGATTAAAATGGACACTTTTTATTTTTAAAAAATTTAGTATAAAATGAAAATCTCATGCCAACAAAATTTAATGAAAAAATTATTTAGAGAGACTTTTGGGTTATGAAACAAAGTTAAGTGACTTTCTGAGTTAACTACCCATAGTTAATTGATTTTCTGGGAAAGTTATCCATAGTTAAGTGACCATTTGAGATATCATCTCGGAAATTTGGCTCTGTGGCTATTACATCTGGACCGATCACTTGCCAACATAAAGAGAAGAATACCATGATGTATCCATCTGGTTCTGGGGCTTTGTCTCCTGCACATGCTTTTGACACAATCCAAGATCTCTTGTGGCTCAAAAGGTGCCATCAACATCATTTTGTCCTTTGCATTATCATGGGGCAATCCCTCATGTTGAAATGTGGTCTCCATTCCTCAGTCTCAGAGTAAAGTTCTTCATAGTAGGAGACTATTTCCTCCAGGCCAAATTGGGGCACCACTTGGGATGGGAATGACTCAGCCACATGCATCATTTGATGAAAGCACTATAGTCGCCTCTGATAATTGGTTTGTCAACCACACTCTCTCTTTCTTAATGTCAGCTGGGTCTGTCAGTTTCTCCTCCTACTGTTTGTTAGCAATCTGTGTTTAAAAACCAGAATTACTGATTTCAATAAACATTGCAAAAATACGAAGTAACCAAAGTTTAATAAACCAGTAAGAATAGATGAACATAAATTAATTGACAAAACTAAAATCTGTAAAAAAACGTACCACAATCCTTTGAAAAAACAGAATCAGAAAAAGATCAAGCCCACTGAATGCACAGTGTCCCCTTAAGGAAATTATTCCCCTCTAGTATCCGAGGTTTGATTTGGAATATGTCCTCCCAGGATAGAATGATCTTAATCACCAGTGTATTGATACCCAAAACTCTGGTGTCAGCGAACCACTCAACAACAGTGAAGTACACAAAGAAATTTTGTGCAGAAGAAAAAGAAAAAATCAGAAAAATTCGTAAGGAATAAGTCTGAGGAATCAATGTATTTATAGGCAAGAGGAACTGGTTGCAACCTTTCAGAACAGTCACTTCCAACAGCGGGAAATTTAAATAAAACCGGTCGCGCGTGGATCCGAGTCTCTCGATCGATCATTTTCCGAAGTCGAGCCGAGCCGAGCGACGACGACGGCGCGAGGGGGGTCCCTCTTTCCAACCCTTTTAACAATTAATAGGAGTGTTTCTATATTTAAACTCTCCTATTTTTCTTTCCACCACCGATGAGGGACAAATGCCTTTTCAATAAAGCATAAGAGGACTTTTCAAGTTCTCAACTCTTCAAGTTCCCAACTTTTCAAGTTCCTCTCTTTTCATCTTCCCTCTATTTCCCATTAACTCTTGCTACATACCTAACACTGTTAGCTTTTCAGTGTCTTGACTCTCCTGTGTGCATTGGCTGTTCTGTGAAAAAAAAATAGTATTCCTATCACCTTGTTTAAGCCATAGTGTCCTAGATCTTTGTCTCCAAGCAATCTCCTCATGTCTTGCAATATCTTCAAATTCCATTGATAAAGCCAATCTTTTGGTTATTTCATCTTCTGTTAAAAGCTTCTGATTTGGGATTTCATCCAGTTTGTAAACTGATTTAATACACTTGCTTCTGTAGTCATAGTTTACCTTAGATTACTTCATTCCTTCAACTTCTTCTTCAGAGCTTTCAATTTGAAGGTCAGAATGTAGTCAGACCTTTCCAGTGCAATAGAAGGATTTCCACCAGTTCTTTATCCTGTCACTAAAGTCTTCTGTTTGAAGCCACCAATTCTCAAATTTGAAGTAAGAATTGTTATGTTCCAGTTACCACATTGTAGCATCAATGGTGGGTGATTGTAAGTCACTCTGTGCATGATGGCATGAAGGACTGCCTTGTGTTCCTGAAGCTTGTATCCCATTCTTCTGAATTAAGAACCTATCCAATCTTGCTGATACTGTCTTGTCTATCCCCTTATTTCTTTGTTCTCCCCTGTACTTCTAAGTGTACAATACGGTTGTTTCTCTTATGAACATTGGTAACGTGATGAAAGAACTTAGTATTTCTGTCCCTCTTTCATCCATAAGGTCCTAGACCTTTGTCTCCATGCAATCTCCTCATGAATATGTAGTTCTTCATAATCCATGAGAACAACCGACTGTTGACCGATTCTTCCTCTGTCAGTGCTCTCTACTATCAAGTAAAGAGTCCAAGCTTCCATTTGGCAGAGCAACTTAGACCTTTGGATCTTCAGGTCCCCTTGTTCATTCTAACTCCATTTCTTAAGCTTGCCTTTGAGGGCTTTGAGTTTACAAGCTAATATGTAGTCAAGTCTTCCTGTGAAGACAAAAAGAGTTCCACCAAGTTTTAACTTATCTATAAAACCTTCTGTGTTCAACCAACAATTTTCAAAGTTGAAATAAGATTTTGAATGTTCCTAGGACCCACAAAGAGTGCTAAAGGAACATGATAAAATTGTAGAAGTGTTTGTTTTATGTTGTTGAAGTGCTCATTCCATTCTAAGGAAATCAAAATTCTATCTATTCTGGATGTACTAGTTTTTGATGTATAATTTCTAATTCTTTCTCCTTGATGGTTGTTACCTCTTACATGTTAATCACTTGTGACTATTACAGGCTGTGTGTTGCTTTCTTGGGTTCGACTTGGGAGCTTTTAAACCTTATTGGACGCTCCTCGTTTTCTGTGAGTGTTGCTTCATGATGCAGAAAAGTGGGGGGCCAGTTGTAAGAGAATGGGTACGCCACTAATACTATCTTCTTAGCCATGGGTTAATTGGTTTGAAGTATTTACTCATCATTTGATTTTCATCTGCAGCAACAAAAATTACTGGAGTGGCAGCTCGCACATCCTTCTGGTTCTGCGGAAGAAAGCCTTGATTGGATGAAGCAAACACAATCAAAACGTGTGAGAACTGAGTAGTTTTACACTAGTTCGTTTAGGGTTGGGGTTAGGGGATAGAAATATCATATCATTTTCTTTTGTTGGTGTACTCTTTACATACGGGTGATTTTGTGCCCCATTGTTAATATCAACTTATTTATGTTGAAGACAAGATATCAAACTTGGAAAAAGGAAAATTAAAATAACCTTTCAAGATCTTTAATCCCACAATAATAATTTGAAAAATACTAGCAAAAGCACAAACCATTCAAAGTGCTGCCACGAAGATTTAGACCTTAAAAATTAAGAATGAATCTTGATTATACTTTCCGAAATCAACCTCATAAACCCATAGACAACTCGATAAAACAATTTTAACCACAACTTCAAAATAATGTGTTCAATTTGTCTTTAAAAGGTACAAAATCTAAAAATGTTATTTGTGCAAATCTCATGATAAATTAGAATAAGTACACCTAAGTGAAGAACATGAGGAAGTGTACATCTTTTATTGAACCGCCTTTATGTGTGTATATATATAGAGGTGGTCCTATAATCAAAAGTATCAAAAACCCAAATTAAGCACCACTACCGTAATGGCGTCGTTGTCTCAGTGCTTTGTTAGCTCAGGAATTAGCAGAGCATTTCTTTCTCGTTCACCGATGCTATCTTTTCCACAAACTCATTCTTAAACAATACATTACCACCAAACCCTATCTCCAATAATGATATAGGGTTTGGTGGCAATGTATTGTTTAAGAATGAGCTAAACCAAGATATACCATTGGAGAAGAAGATTGAAGATTTGTACACTGATGAACTTGGAGATTTGTACACTGATGATATACCGCTGCTTCCTAGTATGAGCACACTTTCATTTGATGCTACATTGAAGTTGAAGCTTTACCAGGTTTATTATTTCTCCCAATTTTACAGATCTGAAACTGTCTGTTGATATTTATCACATTTATTCACTATTCCCTTCTAATTTCAAACTGTGTTATGCGTTATTTAGATTTCAAATTGGTCAGTTTTGATGTTTGGTATGCCCTTTATCTGATGTTAATTAAATTTATATTTAGATTTCAGTTTTGTTTTTGTTATCAGGTTCAACTTTGATTAAGCACATACCTTGTTTATTTCTTGTAGTGTTGTTTAGAATTAGATATGCATTTATATGATCTTGTAGTGTATTTCAATTTTGTAGGTTGGGGAATTAATTCACTTTTATCAGAATACCTCCGAACATGAAAAAGGAAGGTAAAATAAAAATTGGTGAGCCTCACCGACCGTTGATCAGTGTTTTGGATTGACATGTTATTAGGGAAGGGGGAAAAATGAGTTGTCAACTACATTTATATCTCTCAAATCGCTGTTATAATCAATTTCAGGTGTGACATGTTTATTATCTACTTTGTGGCTGTGTTGCTGACTCAATCTAATTTTGAATTTTTTTTTGGGCTGTGGCTGACTCACAGGAGGCAAAAATGTTGCAACCTCACTGATGAAATCATGCGAGGAACTAACCAAAAAAGAAGGATACAAATTTATTGTCTTACAAGTCCTCAAGGTAAATTGGCCCGCAAGAAGTTTATTCATCAAAATGGGTTACTATCCCGTAAGAAACAAAGAAGAGACGATACTTCTTATGAAAGAGATTTCACTCCTCTCTAAGAGAATGCAAAGAAAGACTTAGAGAATTTTGGAGAAGGCTTACAACTTGCTTGTTGCCTAGCAAATGAGGGGCACCTCTATTTATACTACCTCTTAGGGACTAAAGTGTAATTAATATTTATTTTACAAGTCCCTCTAATAATTACACTTTGGTTCCTCTCTAGAACTTTCTACATGTTCTAGGATATTCCAAAGTATTCTTAAAATATCTAAGGGTTTCTAGAGTCTTCCAAGGAAAGACTTAGGGATTTCTAAAGTCTTCTTAGAAATTCTCTAGGGAGTTCTAGAGTCTTCTACTAACCTCCCCACAACTCTAGATTCTTCTCCCTTATTCCGGTGCCGAATTTGAACTGTGAAGTGGCGGAACGTGACACAAGGCCTAAGACTTGACTTTTTTGTTACCTACAAAAAATTATCTTTTCTAGTATAATGTAAAGAGTAAAGACACCTAAGCCTTGATTCTAATTAAGTATATATAGTCTATTGTTAAACAATATACCTATGTTTTGCGCCATTCCATTCCTCGCATTAGTTTATCATTTAATTTGAATAAGATTAAACTTAGTTTTCAGTTTCTGGAAGATCAGAATGATTGCTTCACTTCTCAAACTCGATATGTGCCTCATTGCAAATTGCACAGATAATGTCTCTTAAGATTGCGTTTTATTATTGTTAGGAGTGAGATTATTTGTGATTAGAAATTGCATCTTTTATTTTTCTGTAGACTATTTGTTTAGTATGTATAACAAATCAATGCCAAAGCTCTTGATTGATGGCCCTTATAGATCACATGATTAAAAGAAATACGATCTAGTTCTCTGAGTACGCCTTGGCATTGGAGCAACCCCTTTGATATGCATAGTAAAAGATGTGCTCAACAACATCAAGCAACAAAAGGACATTTCAGATGGCCTAGTCGAGAGTGGCCATAAGGGTAGTAAAAGAAGTCCTTTTGCTACTAAACATGCATACTTCTATTGGGTAACTCGGGAGCAAGGCTCGTTTGAGTGGTTTAAGGGAGTTAATGATGACGCCTAATTGATCTCCACAATTACTGCACCAATGTTTAAGAAGAAGGCGATGCCCTGTCTGCACTAATCACACTATCCTTCATCAATCTGCAAGCTAAAAGTGGCATCGACATTGTCTCTGGGACAAGGGTGACACATGTTCCAATTAATCATCCTGCTGATCATAGAATTGGTTAGCGAAATAATCACCAAAATTACTGTCTAAGTTACTCCACTCATAACCATCTAACTCAACGTTTCGGACGTAATGGAACTGATAGAATCACCATTCAACGCTCGGATCACGAAATGTCCAAAATCAACACTTTTAATATAACTTAACTCAAAAGCTCAATCTCACTTGATCGCATTGAAAATCATGTCAACCATCCCGCAACACATAATAAAAAGAGAAAATACATAAAAAATAAACCCTTGAACTTGGTCGGATAACTTACTTTAGTACTTACACTACACGGGCGTTTAAATACCCCCCTTAACATCTTTGAAGTGATTTTTTTCCACCCTGAGGCTATAACACCACTCTCACCGCCACATCATAGCCACGTAAGCGCCACATCATAACCATGTAGGCACCATGTCATTTATTTTTATTTCTTTTTTACGTATTAACTATTTTTTCTTAAACACTTTAAAATTAATTATATCAATTGATTAATTTATAAATGCATACCCCCACCCCCAGCCTCTCTTTCTTCTTCCTTGTTGTTCACCATTATTCCAACCTACACGGGGGTTTAAATACCGCTCTTAACATCTTTGAAGTGATTTTTTCCACCCTGAGACTATAACACCACTCTCCCCCGCCACATCATAACCACGTAAGCACCACATCATAGCCATGTAGGTACCATGTCATTAATTTTTATTTCTTTTTTACTTATTAACTATTTTTTCTTAAACACTTTTTAAAATTAATTATAAATTGATTAATTTATAAATGCAT
>NW_006239618.1:158048-163488 GCF_000226075.1 Solanum tuberosum | reverse complement strand
CCCACCCCCCACCCCCTCTCTTTCTTCTTCCTTGTTGTTCACCATTATTCCAACCTCCTCCTCCTCCTCCTTTTTCTTCTTCATTCAACAATTTTTTAAGTCACTTTAAAGAACAAAATTCACATTATCTTTATTAGTTAGTTGCTTTAGGACTGCAGGGTCTATTTCTATGTTTCCTGTATTTCTTTTTTCAGTTATTTTAAGGGTAGTTACCATGGTTAGCACCATGACTTAAAAGTAGGACCATGATCTATTTCAGTTTCTTTAATTGTATGTTTATGTATTTTTGGTTCTTTTTACTGAAATACAACTCTCTGCATAAGCTTTTCTCTTAGTCATCTTCACATTTAAATTCCTTGTATTCTTCTGCTTTCCTTTCTGTAGCAAACTAGACATTGTCTTCATTGTGTTATCTGTCATCAGTCTTACTAAAACTAATAGTTGGTATCAGAGCTTTCATCTTAAGGGATCTGTGATCGAGTTGGAGAAGCCATGGATGCTGAAGCAAGTTTCTCACCAATTGCTCCGCCGGTCTTTGATGGAGATAATTATCAGATTTGGGCAGTACGAATGGAGACGTACTTGGATGCTTTGGATCTCTGGGAAGCTGTGGAAGAGGATTACGATATTTCAGCCCTACCAAATAATCCTACCAATGCTTAGATTAAAGCACACAAGGAAAAGAAGACAGAGATCGAATGAAAACTGCTAAAGAAGTATGGGATTATCTCAAGGAAGAGTATTATGGAGATGAGAGAATAAAAGGTATGCAAGTTTTAAACTTAATTAGGGAGTTTGAATTGCAAAAAATGAAGGAATCTGAAACAGTGAAGAAATATTCAGATAGACTTCTAAATATTGCAAATAAGGTAAGGCTACTCGGCTCTACATTTTCAGACTCGAGAATTGTTCAGAAGATCCTTATAACAGTTCCTGAAAGGTATAAAGCAACAATTACAACCTTAGAAAATACTAAGGATTTTTCAAAGATTAATTTGACAGAGTTGCTCAATTCCCTGAAAGCTCAAGAGCAAATAAGACTCATGAGACAAGAGGTTACAACAGAAGGGGCACTTGTCAGTAAGCATCAAGTTAACAAAATTCAGAAGAAGAAAAATAATCAAGCAGTGTGTGAAGGAGAAACATTAGCCAACAAAAAAACTAAGGGAGGAAGCGCGAAGAAAAGTTATCCCCTTTGTCACCATTGTGGAAGAAAAGGCCATGTACCATTCAAGTGCTGGAGGAGACCTGATGCTAAATGTAAGAAATGCAATAAGTTTGGACACGAAGCAGTGATTTGCAAGTATAAGGCCCTGCAGGAGGAAGGAAATGCTCAAGTTGCTGATCAAGAAGAAGAAGATCATCTTTTTGTTGCAACATGATTTTCAAGTAAGAGCTCAACAGATTCTTGGTTAATTGACAGTGGTTGCACTAACCACATGACTCATGACGAGAGTTTATTCAAGGAGTTGAAGCCCACTGAAATTTCCAAGGTTCGAATAGGAAATGGAGATCACTTTCCTGTCAAAGGAATTGGAACCATAACTATCAAGACGAGCACTGGCACAAAGAAAATTTCAGAGGTTCTCTATGTTCCTGATATTGATCAGAATTTGCTAAGTGTAGGACATCTGATGGAAAAAGGATTCAAGGTTTTCTTCGAAGATCATCACTGTTAAATCAGTGAAACTACTGGAAATGAAATTTTCAGGGTGAAGATGAGAGGAATGAGTTTTTCCTTTGATCCAACAGAGAAATAGCGACTAGCTTATTCCATGAAGGCAAGTGTAACAGAAACCTGGCACAAGAGACTTGGCCATTGTCATCTACATGCACTATTGTTGCTGGAGAAAGAAGATATGACAAGAGGACTACCAACTCTAGTTGATCACTTACCAAGTTGTCAAGCTTGTCAATTTGGTAAGCAAAATAGGAAGTCATTTCCTAAAGCAACATGGCAGAGTTCTCAAAGGTTGCAATTGATTCACACAGATATTGCAGGACCTCAAAGAACACCATCCCTTAACAGTAGTCTATACTATGTTATATTCATTGACGACTATACAAGATTCTGCTGGATTATTTTTAAGAAAGATAAATCAGAAGTGGCTGGAATTTTCTTGAAGTTCAAGAAGATGGTGGAAAATCAAAGTGGTTGCAGAATCCAATCTCTGCGGTCTGACAATGGAAAAAGTATAATTCTGAAGAATTTAACAAATTTTGTGAGGAAGTGGGTATTACTCATCAGCTTACTGCTCCATATACTCCGCAACAAAATGGAGTTATTGAAAGGAGAAACAGATATATAATGAAGATGTCGCGGTGCATGTTGTATGAAAAAGAGTTGCCAAAAAGTTTTTGGGCTGAGGCAGCTAATACGACAGTATTTCTCCAAAATCGACTTCCAACTAAAGCATTGATGAATAAAACTCCATTCGAGGCTTGGAATGGATACAAACCATCACTAAGCTTCATTAAAATATTTGGTTGTGTTTGTTTCTTCCATGTGCCACAGGTTACAAGAGACAAACTTGACAAGAAGGCACTTCCTAGAATATTTGTGGGTTATAGCTCATCCTCCAAGGCCTACAAAGTATATAATCCACAAACAGGGAACATGATTGTCAGTAGAGATGTGCACTTTGCTGAGGACGAGAAATGGGACTGGAAGGACAATCAACTTTCAGTCAAAGCTTCAGAGGAGCAGGCACAGGAGCATTGGAAAAATGAGTTGGTGGATGATCTTCCAATTAGAGGTACAAGACTACTCTCTGACATCTACCAACAAAGTAATGTGGCAGTTTGTGAGCCTGCAGGGCACGATGAAGCACTTCAAGATAAAAAATGGAGAAACGCCATAGAGTAGGAGATGCTAATGATCAAGAAAAACAAAACTTGGGAGTTAGTTGACCGACCGAAAGATAGGAAGGTCATTGGAGTAAAATGGGTGTTTAGAACCAAGCTCAATTCTGATGGTTCTATCAATAAATACAAGGCTAGGCTTGTTGTCAAGGGATATGCCCAAATATTTGGTGTTGATTACTCGGACACCTTTGCTCCAGTAGCCCAATTGGATACTATTATATTGTTGCTAGCAATAGCAGCACAAAAGGGCTGGAAAGTGTTCCAGCTAGATGTGAAACCTGCCTTTTTAAATGGTGTACTATTGGAAGAAATCTATGTAGAGCAACCCGAGGGTTTCTTTGAGCAAGGAAAAGAGGAAAAAGTTTGTCTGCTTAAAAAGGCTCTTTATGGCTTAAAACAAGCTCCAAGAGCTTGGTATAGCAGGATTGATGATCACTTGTTGAGTTTGGGGTTTGTACGAAGTGTATCTGAAGTTACTCTTTATGTCAAACATAAAGGAACTTATCTTCTCATTGTTTCCCTTTATGTTGATGATATCTTGGTGACAGGAAACAATGAGTGGCTGGTTGAAGAGTTTAAAAAGGAAATGATGCAAGCCTTTGAAATGACAGACTTGGGGCTAATGACATACTTTCTGGGAATGGAAATCAAGCAAGGCTGTGATGAAATTTTTATCTGTCAAAAGAAGTATGCTGGAGAGATACTTAAGAAATTTCATATGGAAAATTGCAAGACAACAACCATACCAATGAATCCAAAGGAGAAGTTAAGCAAAGAGGGTGGAACTGATCAAATTGATGAAGGAAATTTCAGAAGCTTGATTAGATGTTTGATGTATCTCACTGCTACAAGGCCAGATATTCTATTTGTTGTAAGTCTTTTATCTAGATTTATGCATTGTGCTACTGAAATGCATTTGCGAGCAACAAAAAGAATTATAAGATACATTAAAGGTATTGTTGAGTATGGTGTCAAATTCAAGAAGTATGAGATTTTCAAGTTGCATGGATTCTCAGACAGTGATTGGGCTGGATCCATTGATGACATGAAAAGTACATCAGGATATTGTTTCAATTTGTGATCAATAATTTTCTCTTGGTGTTCAAAAAAACAGGAAACTGTGGCACAATCCACGGCAGAGGGTGAATTCATTGCTGCAACTGCAGCAGTAAATCAAACTGTATGCTGAGAAAAATACTTTCTGATTTGCATATGGAGCAAAAAGTTAATACTGAGGTTCATGTTGATAATCAAGCTGCAATAGCCATTTCGCATAATCCGGTATTTTATGGGAAGACTAAAACACTTCAACATCAAGCTTTTTTTCTTGAGGGATGTGCAGAAAAAAGGAGAAGTGATTCTTGTTTACTGCAAATCTGAAGATCAGCTAGTAGATGTATTTACGAAATCCCTTCCTGTCAGCAAGTTCGAGTTCCTAAGGCAGCAACTTGGAATTTGCAGCTCCCAATGCAAGGAGGAGTATTAGTTAGTTGCTTTAGGACTGCAGGGTCTATTTCTAAGTTTCTTGTATTTCTTTTTTCAGTAATTTTAGGGATAGTTACCATGGTTAGCACCATGACTTAAAAGTAGGACCATGTTCTATTTCAGTTTCTTTAATTGTATGTTTATGTATTTTTGGTTCTTTTTACTGAAATACAACTCTCTGCATAAGCTTTTCTCTTAGTCATCTTCACATTTAAATTCCTTGTATTCTTCTGCTTTCCTTTCTGTAGCAAACTAGACATTGTCTTCATTATGTTATCTGTCTTCAATCTTACTAAAACTAACAATCTTCTTCGAACCCTCTCAATGAATTTACCCTCTTGGAGAATGGATTTTTATGAAAGCCAATTTTTTATTGACAACTCAAATAAGAAATGAAGATTGCATAAGAAAGTTGATCCAAAAAATATAAATTTTATGAGAAATGTTTGAATGATCTAGAAATCAAAATGGTCACTCAAAATTTAAGAAAGTTTACATTTGCCAAATCGACACCAATAATAGAGTGAAATCGACATCAATAAAATGACATTGGTATTGAATTTTACGGATTAGTAAAGACTAGTGAAATGAAAATAGTGGATAGAGGTGGGGATGAAGATGGAGGAGGAGATATTTCAATGGAGAAAGATATGTATTGAGGAAGACAACAAAATGAAAAAAAAGTTTAAAGAAATTAAAAAGGGAGCCCACTAATTTTATTTACCTCTCAATAAGAAAATTTATATATTTTAAAGATTTAATATATATAAAAAACTATTTAAATAATTTGTTATAAATTGGCCAATAAAAAAAGGCCATGTGTAGGGCTTTAAAATTCAGGGTTTTTCCCCTCTTTTTTCACACACTTTCAGGAGAGTGCACTCACTCTCTCTACCACATCATCCCTTAAGGGGTGTTTTAATCACTTGAAAGATGTTAAGGAGGGTATTTAAACACACGTATAGTTTAAGTGCTAAATTAAGTTGTACTGCCAAGTTTATGAGGGGTTTTTATGTATTTTCTCTGATAAAAATGATAACACTAATGGAAAGGCAAAAATGATCATTTCACACATAAAAGCAATTTCTCA
>NW_006239618.1:144847-158024 GCF_000226075.1 Solanum tuberosum | reverse complement strand
ACAGACTCAATGTCCATGCACAAATCATAACACCTATTGTTATATTCTAGGTGTTTTGATGATCCTCACAAATATAGGGACCCAATCCATGGCAGAGTTCTCTCGTCCAAAATTTATAATGGTGTACAAATGTAAAGTTGTCATGTCAGTGCGCTGGTGAAGTCGTCAGCGTACTTAACCAATAGAGACGAAAGAGGTTGTTTGTCCAATGGACAATAATTCATTTTGGTCAACATAATCAAAATGACAAACAACAAGAAGATTCATTTATTTAAAGAGAGAGAGCTAGCAAGTCTTTTTCAAGAACTCAAGCATCAAAAAATGCAGCAAGGGACATTGTCCCAAAAAGTGTGCGTACGTGAAAAAAATGAAAAGATAGCTGTCAAAAGGCTGTCAACTCTGATGTGGTTGGTTCACAGCCTTTGAGAACAACAAGCTCTCAGCCAATGGCCTTGTCAACTCTAATGTGGTTGGTTCAATGAGCGGCGTAAAATTCTACGCGGGTTTCTTCTCGAATCTCGGACGAGGAGGATCAAAATGACCTTGTTGAGGTGAAGGCAGTTGACGATAATTTGGGGCATTTTGACGGGCAGGTGCTTGAAACTTTGGGCCAATCATGTTAATAGTGAATCCTCAACGATTAAACAGTGAATCACCATTGGCATTGGAAGTGACAGTTTGAAGAGTGACAATTCTTTGATCAATCAAGTCTTGAATTTTATGCTTCAAATTGATGCAATCCTCAGTGGTTTGTCTAGCACCTCCTGAATGGTAAGCACAACGAAGATCGGTCCTGTAAAGTCTGGAATTGAGATTGACATTTTTTAGATCAATTGTTCATATTAGACCAGCCACTTTCAATCTCTCAAAAGAGTTGGTTCGACTTTCAACCACATGAGTAAAGACTCGAGAAGGTTTCTTCAAAAACTCCTGACAAGAAAGATTGTAATTATTTCGTGAAGGTAAATCTACTTGGCGGTAACTTGGAGGATTTTGGTGAGCAGGTGTTGGTGTTGGTGTTGGGAAATTTGGGTATTGTGGAGTTTGGTAGTTAGGAGGGGCATTTGGGTAACTTGACAATGATATTTGGTGACTTGATTGAGCATTTGGGTAATTTGGCAATGGAGCTTGGTAATTTGGATAATTTAGTGGTGGAGCTTGGTAATTTGATTGGATGGGGTGAGGATTTTGTGGAGCTAAAGGGTAGGTTTTGGATGGTAAAGGCTTTCGAACATTGACACTGGCATGCCTCTTTGAATTTTGGCTTGATTCAAATGAGTTAGAGAAAACATCTTCCCTCTTCCTCCACAATGGTCCCGATGATTCATCTTGGAGAGTCATTTGAATGATTTTTTCGGTCTTGAGACCGTCTTCAATAGTTTCACCAATTTTGACTATCTCACTGAACTTTTCTCCTAAAATGAGTAACATCCTATTGTAGTACTCCGGCTCTTGATTGCGCACAAAGACTTCAATAATTTCTTTCTCGGTCATGGGAGGTCTAACCTTTGCAGCTTCTCTTCTCCAATGATAGTCATATTCTCGGTAGCTTTCAGTAGAATTCTATTTGATTCTCTCTAAAGAGTATCGATCAGGGATGAATTCTACATTGTAACCAAACATTTCATTGAAGTCTTTAGCCAAAGCGTTCCAACTTGGCCACTGCTTGATTTCTTTAGAAATAAATCATTCCAAAGCTTTTCCTTTTAGACTTCGACTAAAATGTCGCATTAACAAAGCCCCATATTTCCCAACTCCAATGAGTTGATCACAATAAGCCCTCAAATGAGTCAAAGGATTTTTAACTCCACTAAAAGTGTCAAATTTTGGTACTTTAAAACCTTCTGGAAGCTCCAAATGTGGATGACGACACAAATCTTCATAATTCAACCCCATAATGTCTGGGGTGGATTGAACGTCATTCATTGCATTCATAACTTCTTCTCTGATGCTTTGCTCAGCCTTTCCTTTTATGACCTTCCACTCCTTCTCCTTCTTCTAACAATCTTCGAGTTCAAAATATGTAGTAGAGAAAGGATATGATTCTGGCGATATTGGAAAATGAAATGCAGTTTTTATAGGTACGGGTTGAGTGGTAGATGGGTTTTGGACAATTTGAGTAGGGATTTGATGGATCGGAGGAAAATTCTGGAAAACATGGTATTTAGATTTTGAGAAGTAGGTAACTTTTGGTGTGAAGAGCTAGCATGATATGGGTTAGGGGTGCTTAACTCGATAATGAGAGGTTTTGGAATGATAGCGGTGGTTGAATTGTTTGGAAAACGTTCGGATGTTGGATTCGAAGTAGGAAAATGGAGTAGAGGTCTTCCATTGTCTAGAGTAGGAGTGTTGGCAACAATAGCCAGATTCGTCAAATCTCTGATCTTATCCATTTCAGCCCTCATTTCAGCAATCTGTTGGAATAATTGTGCAATCAACTTGTTCTGTTCAGCAATGATAGGGTCATTCACAGTAATTTCATTCAAATCAGTATTCTCAACAGTTTCAACCATTTTCTCTTTGCCTTTTGACAAACATTGGTCGGAGAAGGAATCTTTGGACCTTGTGAAGTATGGATGTTCAACCATTTTCTCAACACAAATCGGTTTTGAGTACCTGACAAAGAAAAACAACTCAAAGGCAAATGTTTTAGTCTGTGTCGATGATAATTAATACAAAATATCACACACATTACTGTAAACACATAAGAGTTGCTTCATTTGAAGATAAACTAGCCCACATATATATAGAGAAATGACTAAATAGATAGGAATTTGTCTATTTGATTTTGAGCCTAGTGAATCAGAAATGTCGACTTAAGTCGGGACAAAGTCGATTGTATCTTTCATTGAGATGCAACTCTAATTTCTTTGTAAGAGTTGGAAATATAGAATTTCTCAAAAATGGGGACCGAGCCTTGAAAGGCTGCCTACGTATCTCACGGAGGAGAATTCAGGTCTTACGTAGTTCGACCCTTGAATGTCTTTTCGGTTTGAGACGAGTTAACCTTTTTCTGAAATGACAAAGTAAGATTTGAAAAAAGAAAATTCGAATTTTGTTGGGAAACTAAAGACTCGAAGAGTATTTGGACGCACTTTTGATAGTGACTTGATATTTATGCTTAAGGGGTTTTAGAGAAAATTTTCCAAAAAGGAGTGAGTTAGAACATCTCCAAATAAAACAACATATTCACACAAACAGTTAATCATGTACCACACAAACAAATATTGCGCATTTTTAAACAGATATGTGACCCTTTTATGCCAAGGGTTTGCCTAACGATTTGAAGGATGTATACGTCATTTGAAACATTCCAAAAGGAGTGAGTTAGAACATCTCCAAATAAAACAACATATTCACACAAACAGTTAATCATGTACCACACAAACAAATATTGCGCATTTTTAAACAGATATGTGACCCTTTTATGCCAAGGGTTTGCCTAACGATTTGAAGGATGTATACGTCATTTGAAACATTTCATTGCCCCAAAACCCAAATTTATACAAGTCTTATGGATAAACTGAATGTGGATACATAATAGGGGAAATGAAATAAAAAATAATTAGTCCTGCACAGGGGTACAATCCTAAGCTATGCCTTCATGAAAAATCCATCTTTCTTGAACTTCTTGTCGTCTCCAAATGCCGACGCCTTTGGATGGACTAGTAGCTTGTTAAGCTCTTTTTTTGACTAGAATAAGTTATAATCTACTCCTTACCCCAAGGGACAATGATTTTTCAAATAACGTATATCCTTCAAATTTAAACACGTAAGTATGATCGTCCATTTAGGCCGTGGGCCGTTTTGGACTCAAGGTGTCTCTCTAATGGGCCTAACACGCCTTGGGTGATGGGTCATCGTAGTTCAATGCGCTAAAAGGGATTTGGTTTAGCTCTACGCTAGTTGACTAAGAGTTGGTTTTTGAAAGATCGGGAACCCGAGTTGGACAAATTACGGGATGAAGTTTAATAAACGACGTTGGATGACCACAAAACAACTATTTGTTTATCACTTCAAAAAAATTCAAATGTGTTTTTCTGAAGGACAGCCGTGGAAAATCACATAACCATCTTTTTTCATAATGCAAACTATTTGCCGTTTGGTGGAATAAGATGTCATGAAATGCAACAATTTATTATATACGATAAATAAAACAAGTAAACAATTAAACACATAGCCAAATAAGTTAATATTAAGGTTAGAACCTACTCAATTCCCCAGCGGAGTCGTCATTTTATTTTATTTTAAAAAATATAATTAGACTGGTTTAGGAGTCGCCACTTAATTTTTAAAGAAAAATCAAGAAAACTATTTTTTCAAAAGATTAAAACAGAAATCTAAGGAAAATATTAAAAGGAGGTTCGGGGTTCATATTAACATTTCGGGAAGGGTTTGAAAGCTCCTGAAATATCCGCTAACATGCGGTTATCCGGTAATTAAAGTATTTGACTAATATAATTTTAGGAAAATACGCATATTTGAATAGCCAGAGGAAGTAAAAAACTTTTGAACTCATTTTTTTTTCTTAAGGGAAGGGAAATAAAGACGTTACTTAAATAGAAAATATTAGATGTTTTAGAGTCAAGTAAAATAAAAATACACTTGTTTGATTTTTAAAGATATGGTTAGTTCTTCTTTTTGGGGAATTGAATTAAGAAAAAACCTTAGAATTAACTAGCAACTAAACAATAAAACAAATACGAAATACGAATAATATAAGAGAGAGAAGGCATTGGGCCCAAGTCTGATTTTCTGTTCGTCTGGACCAACACTTGGGCCTAATTTGTTTTGGGCCTTTGGCCCACCTGTACGTGTCCTAAAACTAACAAAAAATCTGCCAAAGATAAGTGGGCTTTTTGCCCAAATTCCCTGTTCTAAAACTAGCATAGTAATACTAAAAATATATGGACCTTTGACCCAATTACAACACAAATGCAAAACTGAAATTAGGGCTTTGGGGCCTATTTTCGCCACTCATTTTCAGCCTTGTGAGGCCGCTGCTGCACCTGTACATCGACTTTAGGGAACCTATTCTTCAAATTTATTGATCTAGTTGACTCGCTAAGAGAGAATTGGGCCTCCTTGGCCTATTTCCAGATGCAAGGGAGAACGTAGGAGTTCATGTAGAACTCGGGCATATTTCACATGCAAACGAAAGAGTAATAATGAGTTAAAATCATTATACAGTAAATAAATAAAACATCCATAAACTGTAAACTAATCCAACAATTTGAAAATGCAAGGAAAATTGGCATCAGTGAATGGATAAACACAACTAGACGAAATCTCATGGAAGACACAAATAATCTGAACATATTCTCTTGCTAAGAAAGCCATAGGATCAAATTTCAAACAATGACTAACCACAATGAGTTTATCAAAAACTGAGACAACCAAGCCAAGAATCACTGCCAAACTATACTTTATGCACCATCATTTAAAGAAAAGAAGTCATAGTATATAACTGGAAAGAAACCCATTTTGCTAATCATGGAAAACAATGTATTCCCTACTAGAAATTATTGTAAACCAAATGAAATAAATGAGATTGCTATGATTAGCTAGCACAACAGCATGCTGGAAAAAAATGATTTCTAGGCCACAGAACACTAAACCATTAACATATACTATATTGGATAAATGAATTTCGAGATGCCACGGGAACTCTAACCGCAGACAGATACTCTATCAAATAGACAAAAGCTAGACCATTTCAAACCGAGGAACATGAAACAAAACTGAGATGGGCGGAGAGAAGGGATCAGTAACTATCCAAATAAATACAGAGACTATATAATACTCTAATAAACACAAGAGCATGTTGATACTGAGTCGAATGACTAACTTCAAAAGGCTAAAGCATACCAGTTTTTCGAAACAGAACATAAATAATAATCAAGTTATATTAGAACGGATAAAAACTACAATATTACTCCAATATCGATGAGACTCTAACATTCGGAATCAAACGAAAGAGAACACCAGTCCAAAACATGAGCGAAAAGAGAAGGAACATACCAAACAGCTATCAAAACTCGAGTTGAAACCAAAAGAACAGTAACTACTCAAGCATAACTAAATGGAGACTCAGCTGACTTGTAGCATCAAAATCGAGTTAACGACTCTAAAAAAACCAACACATCAGACATAAACAACAAACCAAGAGAGAAAAATCATTCAAGAAAAAGAAGAAAATAATCAACAGAAGGTTCCATTCACGAGTAGAAAACCAACTAAACGATTTAGAATCAGAAGAAATATACCTCTTCCGGGGCAGCAAACGGGGACGAACGAACTGAGCGAAAGCTTTTCACCACGAGTTAGGTTATGACCAGCTTCAGTGAACCAAGAAGAGATGAACTAGAAAAAAAAAAGATTTAAGCAAAAGAACTGGATTCTCTGTCTCTATCCTTTGAGGTCTACTTCCTAAGCATTTGTAACTAGTAATTTGTATATATTGATGCTGACTGATTCCCAATATTTTTTCCCAACTTTTTTCCTCCAACCTAATTTTTTTTTTCAACCCCAAACATTGAGGAAGAAAGAGGTTTAAATAGAGAGATTCTATGGCAGAAAGAGGGGGAAACCGAGAACAATTGGATGGAATTTGAAATTCAAAATTCAAAATTCAAAAAAATCCCCTAGAAGATAAGGTTGCCAACTCGATTTGGTACCATCTTTGTACAATTTCTCAAAGGAAACTTGAAGGGAGCCGCTGATTTCGGAGCAAAGGACAAGGATGCAAGGAGATTGAGACATCTGGACAATTCTAGAAACTATTTTGTACGGAGATGGACACGTGCTGGATTGGACTTGATTCGGGTCGCGATTTGTTCGATTTCTCGCTGGAAGAAGAAGAAAGATGAACAGGGGTCGGGTATGGGTATTGTACGTATCTGTATTGTTGTGTTATTGTTGTATTGGGTCGGGCTATTGTTGTAGTTTGGTAGGCTGAGAATATGAGTTGTACGTATGCTGTTGTATTATTGGAAAAATGGAAAAAGAATATGGGGTTGTGAGCTGCTGGGTTATGAATTAGGATTGGAACGATGGAAATGGGCCAAACTTGGTATAAAAGAAGGTTAAAAGAGGAGTAAAAATTAATTAGGCTTGCAATCAAGATATGGCCTCATGAATTGCAATTGTAGCCATTGAGAGTTAATTTTAAAGAATTAGGCTAGATATTAAATAAGACAAATTAATATCAATTAATTAATGAGCTTCTTAATCTTAACGAAATAAAGTAATTTACTTAATTATAAACTGATAACTCCAAAATATAACTATTAACTAACTAAACCAATTAACCAACTAATTAAGTAAGATTAAAATATTTTTGAGACGATTTTCGAATATTTATAACATATACTAATTATATATATAATTATATAAAAAATATACTTATTATTTAAAATATTATAAAAAGACAAATTCTTAAAATAACTTTGAAAAATATTTGAATTTTATTAAGTCCATTATTTCAAATCGTTTGAAATTTAAGAAGCTCGATAAATAATTTATATTGTGGATGTCCAAAATTGGGTGTCAATAATTACGAGCTGACAGAGACAAAAAATATGGACACTGGTAATTAGTTGAAGGGGAAAAGAAGTAAGACTAGTGTCACGCCCCGAGCCTACACCCTGGGCGTGACCGGCACTCGAAAACCATTACTGGCCTCAAGCGAACCCTTGGTCTGGCTTACTAACTCAACGGAAGACTTAACTCATCACATACACATTTATGAAGTAACTAGAATGTTATAAAGGAACATTCAACTGGCCATTAAGGCAAGCTCAAGTCTTTAACATATGAAATGAAAAGTAAAGCCAACTGAATTAACTAACTGACTACCTATGAAGCCTCTAAACAACTGAGATGGATGTTGGGACAAGCCCATGACATCCTAATGAACTAATACTAAAATTGAAACCAATGTAAAAGAGTCCTCTGGAATGCAAAGAGGCTCACCAACAGACTCTGAACTGCTCACTGGATCAACGAATGCGCTGGATGCCGATCCTAGTTACCTGTGTCTGCATCATAATACGATGCAGGCCAACTGGCATCAGTACATTGAATGTACGAGTATGCGAGTTGGAATGCTAAAACAACATAGGCTCGAAAGAGATTATGAAAGAAACACTTACCTTGACTCTTTTCAACTCCTGAATACTTAAATAAACTCATTTCATTATAAAGCAGTTTAAAACAAGTGCAATATAAAGAAAAACTATTGAAAACATGCTGTCATTTCATAATCATAATATCATAAAAAGACAAACTATGCTCCCTCTCAAAGTCTACTTGTGTAATGTATGAACGAAGTCCCATACCCCAATTCACACTAAGAAGAACCCCTTGAGGAACCATGCTACTACTGCTGTGAGAGTTTCTCTAACCGACAACTATCACTTAAGAACTATAGTGATGATACAGCGCTTTACCTCACGTTGTCGAGGCCCATCCTACACCTTACCGTGATATAGGAAGCTAACTCACTAAGTGGATCCACTAGTCTATGCGAAAATGATTCATCTAAAAAGTATGACCCTTTTCTACCCATGATGGCTACATGGTTTATGGAGACTTGAGTTAATATGAACTCGCATCCCCATATCGGTGCTCAATACTACTCCCAAAAATATACTTAGTTTTTTATGTTTAAAAACATACTTCTTCTGTGATTTGAGATTAGTGCTCAAAAACTTAGCTCAAAGGCTATCTTGGAAATCTCAGCTTCCCTGCTTGCTTCATTTAGAAAGCTATTTCACTTTTCTGAAAACTATCCCGAAGGCTCTTTGAAAATCTCAGTTTCCGTTGTTATTTAAATGTGAAAACATTTTAAACCTCTTTGGGAATACTTAGTCCCCATATACTTTTGAAGAAATGAACTTCGACTCTTTACTCTTTGCTTAACTTGAACTTTTAAGTCTTAAAAACAAAAGTTAAAAACATTTATAAAAGACTTTTGAAAACTTTGAAGGACTTCCCTTAACTTGACTCTTGACTTCTCTTAACTTTGATCCTAACTTTCCTTGAATTGGATTATGGATTCAAGGTTCATGATCTCATGTTTATGGATGATTTCATGATGTTTAGATGTACCTAAGAGTGTTAGAATCAACTAGAAAACATAGGTACACCACTTAGGAACTAGTACGGACAGGTGGGAAAGAAATAGGAAGGACTAGCGACCTTGACGCTCTGAGAGGCGCGGGGCGCCAGAGCACAAACTTCAGAACTGAAGTTGTGGCGCTCTGGCTGGCGCGTCGCCCTTGAGCCCAAACTTCAGACTCTGAAGTGGGGCACTCTGAGAGGCGCGGCGCCCCAAGCCCTTGCCCATAAAACTCCGACTTTTCTCCTTCGTTTTTCATCTCTAAACCCTCTAATCTTCCATGGTTCTTTCCCCAAACACTTAGGATCAATAGTAACCTTAACATACAACGGATTTAACTCGGAAATTCACCCGAAAACATGAATCAAATCAACAAAAGACTTCAACAACACAACCATCAAGAACTCAACGAATTTTCAACAATGTTCTTCAAGAACTCACTTTCTTTGCATTCAAACAACTTAAATTTGCTGAATTAAAACAAGATTGGCGTGTGGGTGAACTAACCCAACACTATGTGATCTCACATACCTTGTAGGGATCACGCCCGACGAATTCCACAAGTTAAACTTCGACGATCTTGACGATTCTTCTTCTTTCTCCTCTTCTTTTCTCTTCTCTCAAAACCTTAACCCCTTTTCCAAAAGCGTAAACTGATCTAATTCAGCTTAGGCCCCTAATTAATTACAAAAAACGAATTAAAATAAAAGGGTCAGGAAAAGACCAAACTACCCTTTAAAATCCGGATTGGACTTTCCTTATTCCAACAGCCCAACTTCCAAAGGGCATAACTCACTCATACGAACTTGGATTTGTGCAAACTCGGTGGCGTTGGAAAGATCCTTCCAAGAGATTTTCAACCATATCTGGAAGTACACCTAACTACTCCTGAGCTAGGAATTATGGCCGTTTGAAGTTGACCAAAACTCAATTTTTCCTAACTTACACAAGTTTCCAGATTTTAATTATTTCCAAAAATGACTATTTCCAATTATAAGCTTCTTCCTAGTTATTTTAAATTGCGAGATGTTACAACTAGAATCAAAAGGTCTAATCAATAGAGGCAAGCAAGGAAAAGGAATGGTTGCTATGAATGCTCTTTTTTCCCAAATTCATTTTGTTTGAGAATTTGTGATTGTAACTAATTGTTACTACTTATTGTGGGTTGAGGAGCCGAACCATTACTAGTTGTTTCAATATCGCATGATTAAGCGAAAGAATGTCCAATCACAAACAACTTCTAAAATAAGAGAAAAGATGAGGGGCAAGGGCGGAAAGAGCCATCACTCTTTTTTTCACATAATGTAAACCAAGAATTTATCCAAAGAGGTTACATATGACATTGCTTTAGACGGTGAAAATTAAATCTAAATAGTTCATAGTTTTATCCATAGCTGTTTAATAAAAATGAGATAAACACATCATAATATGAAGAGTGTATTCCATACCAAGGAAAAGTTGTTCACAAAATTAAGTAAATTTCTAACTTATTATCTTGTAATAGATACATAAGTAAAATATATATTTATAAAACAAGTCTCCTCAAATTCACGTTGTATCATTGATACAATATTTTTGTTATATTTCTTCGCTCAATTTAGTTGGATACACTATTTATATGGAAAAAGATAAATATATCCCCAAACTATTGTAATTAGTATTTAAATACCATGTGTTATACATTTAGGACATTGGTGACCCCTCACAGTCTAACTTTTGTGTCCCAACTCCCCCCCCCCCTCCATAAAAATCATATTTTTTCTTTCTTAATTGTTCCACCAACCGCAACCAAACACTCCATGAATTAGACCCACACCTGAATTGCACCACACGACTCCATCTTCTCCGATGAAGTTCCACAAACAAAACCACATTTAGCTACTACTAAACTTAGCCTCCCTCGCTCTGGTGAAATCAGCGAGGCAACGACCCACACTCAAATAAATCACAGGTGCATGCCAGTAGTGAATCAATAAGCCAAAATCCAGAGAAAGCATAAAGAACATAATCACAAAATCACCCAACCAATCTAGAGAACCAAATAATATATTCAAAAGTGAATTAAACACCCAAACTAGTTACAATCACAAAATTACCCAACCAATTCAAATTGAGATATACCCACGAAAAAAATGCACAACAATTGTCTCAATCGAAAATCTAACAGCATAACCAACAATGATTGTGGTGGAGTGGTAAGTACTCCTTCATCCTTAACCAAGAGGTCTTGGGTTCGAGCCTCCTTGGGTACGGAGTCGCCTTTGTTAGGGAGCGCTTTACCCCCTATGTGGGACTTTCTGGCATGAATCCAGATTTAGTCGGGCTCCAATGTGGATACCGACATCGGGTGGGAAACCAAAAAAAAAGAAAATCTAACAGCATAAGCAGGATAGAAGGTGGAATAACAATTTCTATGAAAAGCTTGTGTAGGTGTTTTACGTATGTATTTTTATCATTTTGAGTCTGTAATAGAGTTATTGCCTTGAAGTCTTGTAATATAGTTGTTACAAGGGGAAGGGATTAGGGGTTGTTTGGTAGCTGGATAAGAAACAAATTATTCATATATTAATTTCCGTATAATTTATACGATGTTTGGTAGGTAGATAGAAAATAAGTTATTCATGTATAAAATTAATATGATGTTTGTTTGACAATTTAGAAACCCGCATGACTAATACATGTATAAGGTATTAGAGAATCCATGTATTATTTTATGCGGGATAGAAGGTGGAATAATTAATCCCTACGTAACTAATATCTGCATAAAATAATAAATAAATTCACTCATTAACTAATATCTACATCACTATTAATACTTAAATAACTCTAGCTTGCTACCAAACAACCCCTAAAAGTTTAATCCTAGGCTAACAGAATCTATAAGCTAACATCGCTCGGTTGTTTTGGTGGAATTGTTGGTGAAATCCTACACTAGTAGGTTGTGATTTAACTTCCTTAAGCAAGGAGGTTTCCACGTAAACATTTTATGTTCTTTACTTACTGTTTTTGTAGTTGCTTAATTATTTTATTCTCCACTAGTTGTTTCTGAACAAGTACATGATCCCTTTTCCACAACCATAGTCCCCGTACCACTACAGTCAATAATCTACACTTCCCTTCCCTAATAAACATGGTAAGGGGCTGAATGGAATGGCGCTAAGGGTATGTGTCAAGGTGACCCTATTTTAATTTATATGAAATTTAATATCAAATAGGTTATAAAATAATACTTACAATCTATCAGTTATTAAAACTAAAACACTATATTATCTTACATACAAGATTACGTAGTAATGAACATTAATAATGTAAAGAAAAATAATAATTATAACATCTTATCATTTATCCTTCAATCAATCATCTTTAATTTGATTTTATAATTTATCTTTTGCCTCCAGGAAGTATTACTATTTGATATTTATGGGAAATTAGATGAACATCAACATGATATATTAAATGTTCTAATAAATAAATAATATTTATATGTACTAACAAATGCTTATAACAATAACTTTGCAGAAACATAGACAACAAAGTTTAAAACATGTACTAAAAATGACAATTAATATCATAAGCATAAATTAATGACTATAAAAAAAATATACCAGGATCTATAACAATAGAATGGAACAGAAAGGAAAAAATTGAACCCACTGAATACGATGTCCCCTTAAGGAAATTATTCCCCTCTAGTACTGTCACGACCCGAGAGCACCCCCTAGGTCGTAACCGGCGTACTCGACCTCGAAGAGGTCTAATACAAGCCTCTTAGCATTCATTCATCGCATAGACACTAAAATCATAAGGAATTAAAAACTTTCTTTACCAAGAAAACATTTCATAAAAAAAACAATAGCAAGCGGAAGACTTTCTAGACTTTATACATGATGTCTCAAAACCATCTAATACTTTAGAGTACAAAATTCGGGACTAATCCCGTACACAACTTAAACAATACTAAAAAGACATAAAAGAACATATTGGGTATTGTCCTCGAATCTATGAGGACTCACCAAGTCTTCATCTTCAACACTTAGAAACCTATCAAATAGCCAT
>NW_006239618.1:125988-142414 GCF_000226075.1 Solanum tuberosum | reverse complement strand
AAATTATTCCCCTCTAGTACCCGAGGTTTAATGGAATAGATCCTCTCAGGATGGAACGATTTTATCCACAAGTATATTGAAACAAAAACAATGGTGTCAGCTACTCATTCAATAGGAGCAAAGTACTTGAATATTTAATTATGCAGAAAAAGAAGAAGAGGAAGTTTAGAATTTTCGTTGTTTTAAAATGAGAGGAAATCCCTCTATTTATAGACAATAATGGATAATGTGAACGAATACTTATTGTGCCTTATCGGAAATGTCACAACTCTTTGAAAAGTTACAACTCTTCGGAAAGGTCAGAACCTTTCATAAAAGTCACAATTTTCATAAAAGTCGTAACTCGTCATAAAAGTCGCAACTCTTCATAAAAGTCACAACTTTTAGTAAAAATCATATCTTTTCATGAAAGGGGATGCCTATTTTTGGGTAACTCTTCATAAAAGTCGCAACTCTTCATAAATGTCATAATTTTTCATAAAAGTCACATCTTTTCATGAAAGGAAAGGCTATTTTTGGAAATAAATAAATTTAAAAGGAAATTCTAGCTTGTGGTGATACCACGTAGGCGGGCCTAGGATTCTATTTTATATAAAGGGCAAATTATATAAATCACATACTTTTAAAGCAAAATTACAATGTATCCCTTAAAAGTTTATAATTACAGAAATCCCTCAAACGGATATAATATGATATGATTTTGACTTAACAAATATTGTAAGTGTCTTTTTCTATCATATGTAACTTTAACTTAGGGATCCGTTGTTTAACAATTGGTAAACATTCTTACATTATTTGCATGCTAAAAGTTTGTTTCACGAAATTTGCATAATTTTAAACGCAAAGTTAATTTTTTATGATTTTAAAATGTATCTTAATTTTAGATAATTCTTTCTTTTCCTAATACTTACTCATTTGAACTCGAAAAAAATTAGTTGAAACAATAATTTTCCTAAAAAGAATTCTTGGCATAAAAAAAAGAAGAGAAACTTACATAAATATACTATATTAAGAAAATATTTACCATTTATAGCAATAATATTTTTTTTCACTTGATCACTTTTAATACAGTTTAAATACATATTACAGAGAACAATTTATAAAGCACATGTGAATAATGCATTTATCACACATTTTAATAGACTTATAATACAATGTGTCAATTTCTTACCAAACAAGCATAATATATTTTAAAATAGTTATATATATATATTGCATATATAATTCACTTTTAATACATATTGCAGATTTATCATAGTATTGTTATATATTGTTATAAATAAAAAGTATCGCTAAAATCAATAAGTATTTATTAAAAGGTACCTATTCACGTTATTTTTCAAAAAAATATTTCTATTAAACCCACCAAAAAAATGATTCCATTAAATACACCAAAAACTAGAATAAAAGGATATTCTTGACACCAAAAGCAAATAAAGGGTAAAATTGAGTTATTTATGATAGTTCAAGGGCAATTTTGCCTTTGTTGCCTCAATGAATTGTCATGTCAACAATAAATGACTTATGTAGACATCCATTAATTTGGAGGGCATTTGTTGTCCAAAAAATAGACGGGAGGGATATTTTTTATACCAAAAACAGAGGGTAAATGTGAGCAACTTTGAATAATTCGATGGCATTTTTGACCCTTTTCCATAGAAAGAAAAAGAAAAGAATTCATCATAATTTTAAACTTACACAAGGTAGTTCAAAGATATTCTCAATAAACACTTGAATAAATAACGAATTTTTCATATTATGGTCTTGTAAAGAAACCTAGCCGCCACCGCCGCCGTACGTCTACTCATCATCTTCAGATTTCCGGTGGCTATGACCAGCAATTCACCGGGCCAGCCCCTCTCAGGGGTGGGCCAAGCTGTTGTGGGTACGGAACAAGACACGAGAAGGAAGTATTCTGATGTTTTACGTCCTGCGTCTGGAATAGCTAAACCTATCCCAATGAAACCTATTGGTTATCTACCCGGAGAACCAATAATCATCTGGGAGGAGGAGGAGGTGGAGCATATGATCATTAAGGAGAATTTGGAATTTGCTGTGATAGGCAAGTTTTCTTAAGGCTGGCCGGAGATCCAGAATTTAAGAAAATTGATTCCTAAACACTGTGAATTACGGGGAGAATGCAAAGTTGGATTATTAAGCAACATACATGTGCTAATTAGGGCTTCATGTTTAGAAGACTATGTGAGTCTATTATCCAAATCTTCTTTCTATCTACTACATAGGGGATTTTCATATCCAATGAGCACCTTGAAATGGGATCCAATGTTTGATCCTGAAATGGATATCCTTTCCTACGTTGCCATCAAATTTTTTTGTTAAGGAAGCTGTTTTCTCATTAGCGGCTGCTGTTGGAAAGCCTTTGCAAGTGGATTTAGCAACAAAGAATCAAACCACGCCTAGTTGCGCAAGGGTAAAAGTGGAAGTGGATCTGCTCAACGAATTTCCAAAGATGATTAATGTGGGAGTAAGAAAACAATCTGGGGAGATTATTGAGAAATGGATATGCATCAACTATGATTATGTACCGAAATATTTTACTAATTGTAGAATTCAGGGACATAATGACCAAGAATGCTACGTGATACATCCAGAATTACATCCGAAGACCAGTGGAGCAGGAGACGTTACTACCGAGCAGAGCAAGAAAGAGCTCAAGGGAATAGGGGCTCATCAAAGGGAGAGGAGGGAGACAAACCAACACAGGGGGAAAGAGGATATTCAAAATTAGAAACACAAAAAAGGGGGATGGGAAAGTAGACCTGGACAAAGTAAAATAGTCCAGATATGGAATCCCAAGCAGAAACAATGGGAGGAAGGGGAAGGGTTAACAGGGAACAAATTTGATGCCCTGCGAGAGTTAGAAGAAGATGGGGAAGATGAGAATACACATGAGAAGGGAAATACAGAGGCACATCATGAGGTAGTAGTTGAATCAACGAGAAAATGGGTGGAAGAAATCTTCAATGAAAAAGAGAAAGGGGGAGCTACAGGCAATAAAAGAGAAAGTGATCAGTCGGGGAGCAACAAAGAAAACAACAAAAAAGATGTTGTACCAGTACATATTGATCTAGGGTCTCATTCATTGGAGAAGACGAACAACAATGAAAGAGATAGAGAGGATCATGGCAGCACAGTGGGGAACATATGGAGGGAAGAAGATGAAATAATTGAACACGAAGGTAGTTCTAACGTCTTAGAAGAAGGAGTCAAAGACTTGCAGGAACTAACAAATGAAGAGAAGCAACAAATGAGAGATACGGAGGAGGATGTGGAATTGGACGGGAATATAAACAAAGTAGCTAGAGATGGAGATCTTTCACCAAGACAAATAAATAATTTGAAGAGTGGAGTGAAAAAGCCCTCTATCCCTCTTCAAGTTTAAACAAGGAGTAATAAGGAGTCTTCTAGGGGAATTTCTCTATGATTGGGAAAGTCATTTTTTGGAATATCAGGTCGGTTAGGTCCCAAAAGGCCTTCGATAGACTGATTGATCTAAATAGAAAACATCATTATAAATACATAGCTCTTTTGGAACCTTTTCAAGGCCCAAAAGAGTTAGAACAATATAAAAGTATATTGGGATTTCAAAATGCTTATTGCAACTGCTCAGCAAAGATATGGATTTTTTGGGACGAAGGATGGATGGGGATTGGTTAGGTCCCAAAAGGACTTCGATAGACTGATTGATCTAAATAGAAGACATCACTATAAATACATAGCTCTTTTGGAACCTTTTCAAGGCCCACAAGAGTTAGAACAATATAAAAGTAAATTGGGATTTCAAAATGCTTATTGCAACAAATCATCAAAGATATGGATTTTTTGGGACGAAGGATGGATGGGGATGGTAATGAAGGATAACATTCAACAGTTATCCATGCAGTTTGTAGCAGGACGTATCAAATTCATGGTGACAGCAGTGTATGCAAGGTGTGATGCTTTAGAAAGACTGGAATTGTGGGAGGAGCTGGAGGAGATAGCAGGGAATAATCAAGAGCCATGGCTTGTGGGAGGGGATTTTAATGTTATTTTGAATGAAGAGGAGAAGCAAGGAGGACGCGAGTTCACTCAATATGAAGCCATGGATTTCAGCCAGTGCATCAATAATTGTGCTTTATCAGAGATTGGATATTATGGGAGTAAATTCAAATGGTGGAATGGACGAATAGAAGAACATTGCATTTTCAAAAGATTAGATAGAGTATTATGTAATCAGGCATTTGAAGAACTTCTTCCCAACTGCAAAATTCACCATATGATAAGGCAAGGATCAGATCATGCACCCCTACACTTGATATGTAATTTGGAGGAGGAAAACATAATTCGACCGTTAAAATTTCTTAATTTTTGGACAAAACATTCAAATTTTAGGAATATAGTAGAGGAGAACTGGAAGGTGGACTTTCAAGGATCGCCTTTTCTTGAATTTCAGGCCAAGATTAAAAAGGTCAAGCAGGCATTGACACGATGGAGTAAGGAGACATTTGGGGATATATTCCAACAGGTACGGATGCTGGAAGATGAGATTGGAGTGAAGGAGATACAACTGGAAATTAATCCTTCCCCCAAAAATAGGGAAGAGTTAAGCAGAAAGGAGGCAGAGTTGAAAAAAATTCGATATATGGAGGAGGAATTTTGGAGATAGAAATCAGGAATGAAATGGTTCAAAGATGGGGACAGAAATACAAGGTTTTTTCACAATTATGTGAAAGGAAAGAGATGAAAGTTATCCATCTCAGAGATTATTACAGCGCAAGGGGACTGTGTAAATGGAGCGAGATTATTGGAGCGGAGGCAGTGTTGTTCTTTGAAGATCAATTCAAGGAAACAAATATGAATGTTAATGATGGAATGCTAGATTTGATCCCTACAATTATTACAGAAGAACAGAATGAGAAAATAGGGGCACTGCCAAGTATGAAAGAAGTGAAAGAGGTGGTATTTGCATTAAACGGGGATAGCACAAGTGGTCCGGATGGCTTCTCTGGTGAATTCTTTCAAAGTTGTTGGGTAGTGGTTCAAGAAGACATACTGATCATGGTGAGGGTGTTCTTCTGGGCAAGAATTGCCTAGATTTATTACTCATACTAATATTGTTTTGTTGCCAAAAAAGGAGAACGCGAGATGGTTTACTGATTTGAGGCCGATAAGTCTTAGTACTTTTGTTAACAAAATTATTTCGAGAGTGATTCATCAAAGAATGACAAAGGTATTACCTAGCATCATATCTAGGAATCAGTCAGGATTTGTGAAAGAGAGGAGTATAACAGAGAATGTATTGTTAGCACAGGAAATAATACGGGATATCAATAGAAGGAAAAAGCAGCAGAATGTAGTAGTGAAGTTAGACATGGCCAAAGCTTATGATAGAGTTTCTTGGGGTTTTTTAACCAAAGTATTAAGAAGATTCGGCTTCTCGGAGCTAATCATTGACATGGTGTGGAGATTGGTATCTAATAATTGGTACTCAATACTGGTGAATGGGCAACCATATGATTTCTTTAAATCAACGAGGGGGCTGAAGCAAGGGCATCCCTTATCCCCGACTTTGTTCATAATTGTTGAGGAGGTTTTAGCGAGGGGATTGAACAAACTTAATGAGGATAAGGATTTTAAAGGGTTTGGCATGCCTAAATGATGGAGTCCTTCTATTAATCATTTGTCTTATGCGACTGATACCATTTTGTTTTGTTCAGGAGAGAAGGTTTCCATTAGAAAAATGATGGGAATATTGCGGGAATACGAGAAGATCTCAGGTCAACTGATTAATCTTAGTAAGAGTTTTATCTATCTACATGATAATACACCGCTGATTGTGGCAATACGCTTAAGGAGAATTACTGGAATCAGGCAAGGAAATTTTCCTTTCACATATCTAGGATGCCCAGTGTTCTATGGAAGGAAAAATAATGTATACTATGAAGAACTGATGCGAAAAATACGAAGGAGAATTATGTCCTGGCAGAATAAATAGTTGTCATATGGGGGAAAGGTCACGTTAATCACTAGTGTACTACAGCCTATGCCAATGTACCTTCTTTCAGCAATAAATCCTACGAAGAAAGTGATGAGTCAGTTAAGGCAGATTTTTTGCTGGTTTTTTCTGGAGTAAATCAGGAGGTGATAAAGGAAAACAATGGATAGCATGGGATGAGTTATGTTACCCCAAAGTAGAAGGAGGAATTGGGATGAGATCTCTTAATGATGTATCAAAGGCATTATATAGTAAGTTATGGTGGAATTTCAGAACCTCTACTTCACTATGGAGTACATATATGTGGAATAAATACTGTAAGAAACAACATTCGTTGTTGGCTGAAAGTAAAGGGGCGTCTCATGTATGGAAAAAAAATGGAGTTAAGGGAGGAAGTAGAACACAATATTTGGTGGCAAATTGGATCACGGGAAGTGAGTTTTCGGTTTGATAACTGGACGAAGCAAGGAGCTCTATACTTCACAGAAAATCAAAGGGGAAGAGAGGAGGAAATAGAGGTTAAAAGATTCATCACAAATGAGGGATGGGATGGTCAGATGTTGGGTCAAGTTCTGTCAGAAGAAATGGTGGATCATATCACGGAAAATATAAGCCCATCGTTATTGGAGAGGGAAGATAAACCGTGGTGGATGGGTAATACATGTGGGAGATTCACTGTTAAGTCGGCTTTTGAAATGTTGAGGCATAGAAAGGGGAAACAAGAGTGGAGGGCTAATATGTGGGCTAAGCAGATCCCTTTTAAGATAAGTTTTTTATTATGGAGGATATGGATAGGCAGAATTGCAACAGAGGACAATCTGAAAAAAATGAAGATCAGTATTGCATCAAGGTGCTACTGTTGCGATTCTTTTGAAGAGGAGACCACACATCATCTATTTCTAACAGCTCCCATAGCCCAAAAGCTATGGAAGTAGTTTGCTTCATGTGCAGGTATTCCACAACAAGGAGGGTTGAAACAAATGATAACAGTATGGTGGGAGGTTACTACTCCTATCAAACTGAAAGTCATTTATCAGGCAGTTCCTATAATTATATTATGGGAGCTATGGAAAAGAAGAAATGCAAGGAGGCATGGAAGAGATATAAGTCTTTACAAGTTGAAGCATAAATGTGTTACGTCTATTATTCAGCTGATAAAAATGAAATACCCATGGATAAGAGTACCTAACGAATGGGAGGGAATAGTAAAGGTAATGAGGGAGTACAAACCTAGGTTGCACTATTATGCAGTGAGCTGGAAGAGACCTCATCGAGGAAGAATAAAATGCAACACCGACGGAGTGAGTAGAGGAAATCCTGGAGACAGCGCGTATAGTTTTTGTTTGAGAGATGATCAAGGGGATATCATATATGCGGAGGCGGGAAGACTAGGCCATAAAACTAACATGGAAGCGGAAACAATTGCTATTCTTAAAGCACTCAGATATTGCAAAGGTCATAATTACAACAATTTTGTTTTAGAGACTGCTTCTTTAAGTATTACAAACATAGTGCGCAGAGAATGGAAGATCCCTTGGCAGCAGGTAGAGGAAATACAGGTAATAATTAGTTCAACAAACACATAGATTCAACATGTCTTTAGAGAGGCTAACAAATTAACAGATAAATTAGCAAATGAAGCATGTGAACAGGAAAATGCAATACAGATTCAAGCATTTCAACAGCTATCATTAGAAGGTAAGGGGATTGTGAATATGGATAAAGCCGATATTCCATCTCTCAGAATTAAAACAAGGAAAATAATGGTACTGTTAACACATCACGATGGAAATCAGGAGGATTAACAGAGCTTCAAACAGTTATGCTATGTACATAGAGTTTTGCCATCATAAGACATACATGACTGTGAATAAAACCAAGCTACCTAGCCCTGGCTATGTCAGCTTACACAAAATGCGACTAACAAAAAACGTTGCCTCTCAAGTCAGGTATGGGAAGGTTGAGCTGACTGTAAGCATCTGTCCGCTTCATTTGGAAAGAAAAATATCATATTGAAGAAGGGAGAGGAAGAGCAGAATTGAGGTAAGGGAGTGCTTACATAGATTCCAGACAATAGATCTCAAGACTTGGTATCTGAGAAACCGATGTGAAGTCCATTGTATCCACCGGAGTACACCACTGCAAAGGAAGATTACATCAGGAAGCTAGGTTTGCAAAATGGAAAGGTCAGAGGACAAACACTTACTTCTGGGATCTGAGAATGAAGAAGGAGAAGGACGACAAGAGGCACACATAAACTTTCCTCAACATAAGAAGAATAAAATTCTTGTTCCTCAAAGCTTCAGGAGAATATATGTGTGTAAGAGAGGCGGAGGTGATGCAGAAACAACAAATAGGAAACCCTACACATTAGGTGTCTTTATTGTATTTCCATTTCCATTTGGATTGGAACCAATTTCCATTTTTAGATTATTGCTTTGGGCTGTTCTTCATGGTCCTGTGTTTGTAAATATTTTCAGATTATTGAAATAAAGGAGCAACCAGCTCCACATATTTAATTAGAAAAAAAAAAAAAACGAATTTTCCTTTTACGAGATCCTAAAAGACAAAAATCCTCCATGACATCTCAAGAAAAAGAAATGATCTCTATTCAAAATCATATTGTACAGTTTCTGTTCTTGCTTTCACCAATTTAAGATCTGGCCTCTACAAAAACCTTATTACAAGCATTTGACCTATCAAAATTTCTTAGCAGCAAGAATGATGCCTACAAAATTTTAAAGACGCAATTATTTTCACTATGATACAATTAAATAACAAACTACATGACAATAGGAAACAGAAAGGGAAAAAAAGAATTAGAGTTTTACTGAACTCAGTAATCTCTTCTCCTACTAGTGACAAGGTCGTTACTGATATCATCCTCTTCATTTTCACATTGTTGTAGAAATTCTCTGTAAGACTCATCATAAGCAGTAGCAATTTGCAGATAATTAACCGCATCCTTCTTGCGGCCAACATTGATCAATGTACTGGAAAATAATCATGTACCACTTTAATCAGTTGTAAAATTGGAATAAACAAGGTCTTCTAGAACTTGCTTTGAGAATATAAACCATGTATCAAGAATTAAAACAGACATAAACCTTGACAGTAGTACTAATCCGTCATAGTAATGGGCCTTGCTCTTTGGGTCATCTGGCTCTTTCAACGTGGCTATGCGTTCCAGGTGTGCAAGTCCCTCTCCCATCTTACCCTGTAAAGGAAACGGAATGGTGCAATATCACTATGAGGAACCTACTTCCAGTATATAACTCAGACACGAACTATCCTAGATTTTAGGCTTGGCTCAAGAAAGGAGATGCCTTGAGATATCTGCCACTGACCAAGCCCAAAAATATGGCAAGTCAAGCTTATAACACCACAAGGAAAATAGAATTTGGGTCCAACTAAGCTCTGCTGAGAGAGCAACTTAGACAATCATCATATTTAGAGGGCATAAACATGTCTAGAATCCTTAAATAGTATTGTCCAGCAATTATCTGGAGGTGTCAGCATCCTTTCAGCTTCATCCACCATCCACACAAACTCCAGCCTCTAAGAAATCAGCCGACAACCAACCCACCTTCATATAATTTGCTTGATTCAATCTCAATTTGAGTCCAACAAGTGGGATGAGGAAAGAAAGGGAGTGAGGTTTAGCTAAAAAAGATTTTGAGAACCGGTATTCTTCAGAATTCATAATGCTGGAGACCTCCAAAAACTTATGAACAAATTGTGGTCTAGTACAAACTAATTACAGAGACCCTAAAAAGACTCAACTGATCAGCTTCCTCTACATTTGCTTCCTTACACTAAAAATAAAAATTTATAATACAATTCTACTTATTCATATGTCACGACCTGATTTCTCGAGTCATGATGACACCTACTATAACCCACCAGTAGGTAAGCCAACCCGTAACCCGGAACAACAAGTAATGGATCTGAGGGCAGAAACTAAACAAGAGTAGGCAAAATTTAAGATAATAGTATAAACAGGTGGAAGCAAACCAAAACATATATACAAATAAAGATCCCTCCCAAAATCTGGAAGTCGCTAGTACAGAGCTACTAACAAAATGAGTACAAGTCCCAAATGTGGACCACAGAGACTCGACTGTCTCGAAAGGCAAAAAGAAAAGTCTATATATATATAGATGTAGACTGAAATAGTACAAAATGTCGTGTGCTCACCCCCGTCTCCGAATCAGACTACTCCAAACTGGATCAACGCTGGCCACTGGTGCTCGGACCTGCATCACGAAACAGATGCAGAGCATAGCATGAGTACCAAAACAGCAGGTACCCAGTAGGCATCATAGGTCGACTGAACTTGAAAAGTAAAGGCAATATGAAAAGAAGGAATAACACAAACAGAGGTCAAGAACAGAAATCTAAGTAACAATGGAATGCACACGAGTGTAGAAAGAACTAACTAAAGTAATCTATAAGCTAACTACACCTAAATGGACCCCCATAAGCCCATAAAGTACACTCGTGTGCAAGTTTAATTAAAACCCGAACGGACCCCCATAAGCCCGACGAGTAAATAGAATAATTATAACTAAAGAGAATTTCATATGAGAACCCAAGAACGGAGAACATTGAACCAGAACCTCAACCCAAATTAGTAGAATCTGACAGTACGGAGGCCGGACCTCGAACCGAATGCTAACCATAAATACCTTAGTAACCAATCACAAGTATCAAGTAACTGAGACCGGACCTCTAACCGGATTCTCACCAGAAGTACCCAAGTAACCAATCACAAGTATCAAGTGATAGAGGTTGGACCTTAAACTGGATGCTCTATATAAGTATTTGGGCGATAGAGGCCGGACCTTAAACCGGATGCTCTATATAGGTGCCAATGTAGCTGTTGAAAGAGTCCTAATCGATCCATGCTCATAAATGTCCGTGGAAAGCCGTCCACACTTAGCCAATCAATGTAAGTCCTTGGAACCGAATCGAAAATCAAATTCAAATCGCGAAGCAGAACTAGTGTCGCCGACGTAACTCGTGAAGCCGTAACATCGGGGAAATAAGGATAACTATCGTCGGAGCAAGCGTATCGCCTAGCTAAGGCCCAAACTATCAGACTCAAGTCTGCTACACCAGTCTATAGGGATCTAAACCGGTCGAGCGACGTCGAGGTAAAACTAAGGCCTATCGATTCCGAATCATGCATTTCTAAGGCAAGCCCTAGTTAAACTTAAACTAAGGCTAAACATGCTTCAAATAAACAATAATCAAGCATACAAGTACTCCACATAGCAAAGAGGGTCAATTAATAACACAAAGCATGCTCACAGTTACCCAATAATTCTCAAAATAGGTCGAAAACATGATTTCTAAACACATATGCGTGATTCAATAACTACCCAACCCAAATCCCAACTAATCAACATGCATTCACATTCTCGAGCTCAATCTAAGAGAGGGAAGTCGTAGCCTACCTGTAGGCCGATCACGCGCGCTCCAAAATCACTCCACCGAAGCTCTTCCTTTCCGAACAGCCTCGAAACACTGCCACACTATCAAAAATAGAGTCACAACGTTATTACGGTCAATTAGACACTAAAATCGCATGAAATGGAGACAGACCAATTTCGGGGTCAAAATGGGGAAGTGGGACCCACGCTGGAAATTCCAGAATTAACCCCAAAAGTAGGTCCTAACTAGTTCCCCCAGCTCATGTCCCAAAATGGGACACAATTCGGGGCTCGGGAACAACACAATATCAACATGCAACCAAAACCCAAATTTTTTCAAGAACTAGAAATGGGATAGTAGCTGAATCAGTAAATTTACCAGAAACGGGAGGTCTACAGTGAATTCCGACAACACCACGATGTTTTCCTCGAAAAACCACTCAAGAATCACTGAAATCAGACATAAAATGGCTGAGAAAACAAGTCTCAAAAATTCCAAAATCAAGCTCACAAAAAGGGGTCGTGGCAGCAGGTATTTTACTAAAATTACCTCAAACAGGGACCCCAAATCAGTTTCCGAGCTCACCAACGCGTTCCTTGCGAAAAACCATAACCATTTTGGCCCTAATCACTTATTTCCTTTTGGTGCACTGATGAGGTTTTGGCAGGTATAGAATAATATTTGTAAAAACTTTTTGTTGGTATTCTCTTCATATATGGGCGTTAGACAACTGGCATTTTTTTCCAGCTTATTATTTTTACTATTTTTTACTTATTTCAGTTTAGTGCTTCCTATTTTCTAGCTAGACTTAGTCAACTTTAGTTGCTCAACTTTCTGAAGTTAGTGGCCCCTTTAATGGCTGTTAGTGGCCCTTTTTATGGTTGTTAGTGGCACATGTTCTTATTTAGTTTTAACATCCACTTTGTAAGTGGCTACTAGATAGGAAATGGTTAGGTTTTTCATTGTATAAATTCAGATCTTATGCAAATTAATACATAGCTAGAATTTCATAAGTTCACTCTTTATTCTTCAAATCAGTTTCTTGAGTATTTTTGTTCTAACAGTGGCATCAAAGCCTCTAGTTGATCTTACAAGACCAAAATTTTTTAACCTACAACAAAAATGGCATCCGACAACCTACCTTTAAATCCACCATTCACTTTCACCGGTGAAAATTACCAAATCTGGTCTGTGAAGATGCAAGCTTTTCTGGAAGCCTATGAACTATGGGAAACTGTGACGGAAGATAAACCACTTGCTGATCTACCAGCAAATCCTACCTTGGCTCAATTCAAATCCAACAACGAAGAGAAGGAAAAGAAATCTAAAGCCAAGTCGCTTCTGCAGAATGTTGTGGCAGATTCTGTATTTTACAGAATCATGGCTTGCAAAACAGCAAAAGAGGCTTGGGATAGGTTGGAGGAAGAATATCAAGGCAGCGATAGAACACATCAAATGCAAGTGTTGAACCTGAAAAGAGAGTTCGAGTGCTTGAATATGCAGGACGATGAAACAATCAGTAAGTATGTTGATCGAATCTCCTTAATTGTTAATACCATTAGACTTCTTGGTGAAGAATTTACAGACAAACGAATTGTGGAGAAAGTTCTTGTGACTTTTCTTGAGAGGTTTGAATCTAAGATTTCCTCTCTTGAAGAATCCAAGGACCTGGGCAAAACTTTCATTAGGTGAACTAATGAGTGCTCTTCAAGCACAAGAGCAAGGAGGACTATGAGATGGGACAAGTTCACTGAAGGAGCTTTCTCTGTACAAAAACAAATATTTGGTAAAGGAAAGCAACAGGTCAACCAAAAGAATAAGGGCAAGCATGATGGAGGAAATAATAGTGGAGATGTGAAGTAGAAGTTCCCTCCGTGCAAACATTGTAAAAGAACTACACATCTGGAGAAGTATTGTTGGTGGAGGGTCGATGTTATATGCGGCAACTGTAAGCAGACGGGGAACATATCCAAGGTCTGCAAATCAAGAGCAAAGGCCTCTGGTGCTTTGTAAGCACAAGTAGCAGAAGCTGCAGATGCACATGAGAAACAACTTTTTGCAGTTTCATACTTTTCAATCAATGAATCCTCTGATTCATGGCTTCTTGATAGTGGTTGCACACATCACTTGTGCAATGATGCTGAAATGTTCAAATTCCTCTATGATACTTACAATTCTAAAGTAAAAGTGGGAAACACTGAGGCAGTAGAAGTTAAAGGCAGAGGTACACTGTCTATCTCAACAATATCAGGTATCAAAACTATTCCTGATGTTTTGTACACACCTGATATGAGTCAAAATTTGTGAGTGTTGGACAAATGCTTGAAAATAATTATTCTCTGCATTTTAAAAACCGTGAATGTGTTGTTTCTGACCCTTCTGGAGTAGAATTATTTTATGTCAAGATAAGCAACATAATGTTTTCAGTTGATTGGGAGAAAATAACTGAGCAGGCTTACACTATTACTTCACAAACATGTACAAATCTATGGCACAAAAGGTTTGGTCACTTCAATCTGAGAAGCATCGCAGAGATGAAAAAGAAGGAGCTACTGGAAAATATGCCTGAATTTTTTTATAATGCTCAAGTTTGTGAAACTTGCCAACAGGGAAAGCAAACAAAATTGCCATTTCAAGCAAATCAAGTATGGAGAGCTAACCAGAAACTTCAGCTCATTCATACGGATGTTTGCGGCCCAATGAAAACAAATTTATTGAGTGGTAACAAATACTTTCTCCTCTTTATTGATGACTACACCAGAATGTGTTGGGTTTATTTCATTAGACTGAAGAGTGAAGTCTTTGATGTTTTTAAACAATTTAAAGCTTTAGTAGAAAATCAATGTAATCTTAGTATTAAGGCTTTAAGGTCTGACAATGGAGGAGAATATACTTCTTCTCAGTTTGTGAGTTTTGTAATAGCACAGGTATTGAACGTCAATTGACCATTACCATACACTCCACAACAAATGGCGTGTCTGAAAGGAAGAACAGGACAGTAATGGAGATGGCCAGATGTCTTTTGCTCGAAAGAAAGATCCCAAATCAGTTTTGGGCGGAGGCAGTCAATACCTCTGTATATTTGCTGAGCAGATTGCCTACTAAGGCCTTGCAGGACATGACTCCATATGAAGCTTGGTGTGGGAACAAACCATCAGTACACCATCTCAGAATCTTTGGGTGTATATGTTATTATCGGGTTCCAGAAACAAAGAGGACTAAGCTGGACAACAAGACTCATAAAGGCATATTTATGGGCTATAGTTCATCCAAAGGTTACAGGATTTTCTGTTTGAAATCAGAAAAACTAATTCTCAGCCGAGAAGTGAAGTTTGATGAAGCAGCTGGTTGGGATTGGAAAATCAGAAGACCTTTTATTCTGATTTATTTTCAAAAGAGCAGCCTCAACTTTCAGAAGATGAACTAGTGGATGATGTACCAGCGAGGGGAACTCGATCCTTAAAAGATGTCTATCAGCGGTGTAACTTGGTTACCTCTGAACCAACAAGCTATGTTAAAGCACAAGACTCTCAGGCATGGAGAAGAGCTATGCAAGATGAACTAGACATGATCGAGAAGAACGAAACCTGGCAGCTTGTTGATAGACCTAGAAATCGCAAGGTGATTGGTGTAAAATGAATTTTCAAGACAAAACTGTAACATCCGGTAAATTTGAAATAACTATAAAGAGGCCTAGAATTGGAAATAGTCATTTTTGGGAAGATTTTAAAAATCTGGAAATTTGGCTAAGTATGGGAAAAGGTGATTTTTTGGCCAACTTTGAACAGCCATAAATTCTAGTTCAGGATGATTTAGGTGGAGTTCCAGTTATGGTTGCAAAGTTCGTGGAATGATCTTTTCAACGCCACCGAGTTTGCTCAATTTCAAGTTCGTATGAGTGAGTTATACCCTTTGGAAGTTGGGCTGTTGGCAGGGCAGTTAGAGTTAGTGTTGGGTTGATCCTTTCCCCCAAACACCGAACTCCCTTTATTTATTGAGAAAAGATTGGTTGTGTTGTTTGGAGTTGTTGGTTGTGTGGTTGATGTTGTTGTTGGTATTGTTGAAGTCCCTTGTGATTTGGGACATGTTTCCGGTTGGTTTTTGAGTTGTATTCTATTGTATGTTGAGGGATTTGATGATCCTTAATGGGTTGGGGGTTGAAACCTTTGGAGTTAGGGTGGTTTAGAGTTGGAAAAAGAGGGAGAAAAGTCGAGTTTCTGGGCGAGGGGGGTTGGCGTGTCGCGCCTGCCAGCGCGCCCCAAAAGGGATTCTGAAGTTTCCCCCTTGGGGCGGCGCGCCTCTCAAAGCGCCAGCAGGCCCCCTCTGAAGTTTTGGGGCTGGCGCTCCGCGCCTTGCAGAGCGCCAAGGACACCAAGTGTTCCCTTTCATTTCATACCTTCCCATGCATGTTCCTTGGTATTGTACCTATGTTGTATGGTTGTTTCCAACACTCTAAGGTACATTTAAACCTCCCGAACTCATCCATAGCATGTGATCAAACACCTTGAATCCATAAATCCAATTCAAGGAGAGTTAGTTAGAAGTCAAGAGTTAAGTTCAAGAGTTAAGATGTAAGTCAAGCAAGTCTTCAAGGTTGTTCAAGAGTCTTTATTGAACGTTTTAACTTCATTTTAAGACTCAAGTTTCAAGGAAAGCAAAGAGCTTAGAGTTTCAACCTAAGTAAGAGGTCTCAAGTTTCAAGTTGAGTCAAGAGTTAAGTTGAGTTCATTTCTCAAAAGCTATTAGGGAACTATGTATTCCCAAAGAAGTTTCTAAATGTTTTTACATTCGAGTAAGAAAGGAACTATGTTTCCAAAAGAGCCTTTGTGCTAGTTTTCAAGAAAAAGGAACTATGATTCCAAAAGAGCCTTTGGGCTAGATTTTGAGTAATTATCTCAATTAAAGAAAGATGTGTTTAAAACACTTATGAGCTAAAAGTATTTTGGGAGTAGTATCGAGCACCGAATTGGGGACGCGAGTTCATATTAACTCAAC
>NW_006239618.1:123722-125681 GCF_000226075.1 Solanum tuberosum | reverse complement strand
CTTATTGCTTTATATATTGAGTTCAGTTATTCATGAGTTGAACAGAGCCAAGGTAAGTATTTTCTTGTACTCCTTTCAAGCTTAAGTTGTGGTGTAGCTTTCCAGCTCGCATACTCGTACATTCAATGTACTGATGCCAGTTGGCCTGCATCTTATGACGATGCAGACACAGGTACCCCGGATCAGCATCCTGCACGCCGTTGATCCAGTTGAGCACTCTAGAGTCAGTGGTGAGCCTCCTTGCTTAATATTCTAAACAGGTTCAAAATGCAAGACTGCGAACCTGTGAGTACTCCAATCTCTACTGGTGTGAAGCTTGGCAAGGATGAGGATTCCGAAAAAGTGGATGATAGTATGTATAGAAGCTTAATTGGCAGTCTTCTATATCTAACCGCAAGCAGACTTGACATTCTATTCGTTGTAAGTTTGCTCTCTAGGTTCATGCATTCGCCTAGAGACACACACTTATGCAAGTTATGCATCAGTTGGCTGTTTTATAACCTTTCATTGCCTAATGTATATTAAAGGAACCAGCAAGTTTGGATCTTTTTTCCCAACATCTGCCGAAGTAACTATGAACCTGATCGGGTACTCTGATAGTGATTGGGGTGGCGGAGTTGATGATTCCAGAAGCACCTCTGGATATCTTTTTTGTTTGGGGAATCCTGATGGAACAATTTGCAAACACAAGGCTAGATTGGTGGTGAAGGGATACGCACAAAGCTGAGTACATAGCTGTTGCATCTACTGTGAATCAAGCTATTTGGCTAAGGAAGACAATCAAGCCTATTCTTGCATTTACATCTCATAGTTCCTGGCAGATTCATCAACTTGATGTCTCAAGATCATGTGTGACAACAGTTCAGCTGTTTCAATCTCAAAAAATCCAGTGTTTCATGGTCGATCTAAGCATATAAAGATCAAGTTTCATTTTATTAGAGAAGTCCAACAATATAGACCAACCTGATGGTTTCTCAATTCCTGGAAAAAAGGATCAAGTTTATCTCTTAGCGAAGGCCTTGTATGGCCTAAAACAAGCCCCAAGGGCACCAGCTAGCTGACATTTTCACTAAGTCATTTCTAAAGGAAAGGTTTTAAGATCTGAGGCAACGAATTGGTGTTTCCACAAAAATGCCAAGGAGGAGTGTTAGACAATTGCCTGTATGTGAAAGCCACTGCATGTGAGTCCTTAATTGTCTCAATTTATGTGGATGACATGTTTGTGATTCCAACTTATTATTTTTACTGTTTTTTACTTATTTCAATTTAGTGCTTCCTATGTTCTAGCTAGACTTAGTCAACTTTAGTTGCTCAACTTTCTGAAGTTAGTGGCCCCTTTAATGGCTGTTAGTGGCCCCTTTTATGGTTGTTAGTGGCACATGTTCTTATTTAGTTTTAACATCCACTAAACAGGTTCAAAATGCAAGATTGCAAACCTGTTAGTACTCCAATCTCTACTGGTGTGAAGCTTGGCAATGATGAGGATTCCGAAAAAGTGGATGATAGTATGTATAGAAGCTTAATTGGCAGTTTTCTATATCTAACCGCAAGCAGACCTGGCATTCTATTTGTTGTAAGTTTTCTCTCTAGGTTCATGCATTCACCTAGAGACACAAACTTCACAGCGGCTAAAAGAGTGCTAAGGTGTATTAAAGGAACCATCAAGTTTGGAACTTTTTCCCCAACATCTGCCGAAGTAACTATGAACCTAATCGGGTACTCTGATAGTGATTGGGGTGGCGGAGTTGATGATTCCAGAAGCACCTCTGGATATCTTTTTTGTTTGGGGACAAGTTGTTTTAGTTGGAGCTCTAGGAAACAAGAAACTACAGCTCAATCAACAGCAGAAGCTGAGTACATAGCTGTTGCATCTGCTGTGAATCAAGCTATTTGGCTAAGGAAGATGTTGAAGGACTTGGGCCATGAACAAACAGAAGCTACCAAGATCATGTGTGACAA
>NW_006239618.1:117502-123422 GCF_000226075.1 Solanum tuberosum | reverse complement strand
CCCTTTAATGGCTGTTAGTGGCCCCTTTTATGGTTGTTAGTGGCACATGTTCTTATTTAGTTTTAACATCCACTTTGTAAGTGGCTACTAGATAGGAAATGGTTAGGTTTTTCCTTGTATAAATTCAGATCTTATGCAAATTAATACATAGCTGGAATTTCATAAGTTCAATCTTTATTCTTCAAATCAGTTTCTTGAGTATTTTTGTTCTAACATTTTGTGCCCACTGTTAATAACTCTTATCCTATTTATTTGATTAAAAAACTGAAAAGTTCAATTCAGATTCATGTGCCCAATTTTACATTTGGGTAGTGTGCATGACCAATTGTTGATAGCAGGTTAGAATCAATATTTTCCCTTTTTTCCACTCTGTTGTCCAAGAATTATATACTGCTTTGCTTTCATCAGAGAATTTGAAATGTTGAAATGCTATGTCTTTAAAAAGTCATTCAATTTTGCCTAGTTATCTTCCATAGTCATCCAACTTTGCTGAGTTAGCCTCCATGGCCGTTTTAGCTGGAAATACAATTTTCGGGGTCGTATGGTTGGATTAATTATTTTGGGATTGGTGACCCTAAGATAACTTATCCCATCATGAATACGGGATAACTTATTCCATCATTATGATATAAATGACAATTAAACAAGACACCAAAATTTTATCCATGATTTTTTTTTCTCAGGGCTCTTTATTTTTATCTCTCATGCCAAATGACCCCTAAGGTCATATGACATTGCTATACATGTTTAGGGATGTGCATGAACATGTTGGTATGGATTTTTCAAATATCAAATCAAACAATTTGTGTCAAATTTTGAAACCTATAAACCAAATCAAATTAATAAAACATGGATTTTTCAACCTCGGGCTTTTTTTGATATAGTATTCATACAAACATATAATTAACTTGTGCTCCAAATATTCCTTTATTCCTACCAAAATACGACTATCTAAGGTGTTCCTTAAGAAAATAGCACAAAATATGAGACAAGTGATGACACTAAAATATTCAACAAAAAATAATGATGAAATCACATAAAATAAATATTGCAAATTAATAAGTCATAGTGAAATGAAAATGATCATAATTTTAACGTACTAAATCATGCTAAAATAAGTCTACTAAGTATTAAATCTAACTAAATATTAAAGAAAAAGTAAAATTAAATTATGTATTTTAATTGTCTAAGCCAATGTAAAACTAAAGAACAAATATTCAACATTATTGTCATTATTTGTGTTGAATTGATTTTTTTTGTTAGCATTAATATTAATTTGAATTTGGTTTGAGTTTTATTAGAGTTACTAACATTAATGAACTTAACCTTTATTGGACCATTCAAAATTCTAAGTTTGAAACTTGAAATAATATGTTAAAAGATAAAAATAATGAAAATAATATAAGAAATATTTAGGTTCAAGTTTGAATTCCAATTCAAAATGGAATCTTCAATGCGCGAATCCAAATTAAGTCGAACTCCAATATGAATATTGGATACCAAATAAAAACCTCAAAATATAATTAAAAATAGAGAAAATAGTAATTTTGAGTTATAGGGTAAAATTTAAGTGTCTATAAGTATTAACTACAAAATATAAATAGAAGTGGAAGTTATAACCGTTTTTTTGTTATATAAACAGCAGCTAACCATCTTCTTGAGTCGCTTCATATTGGAAAAAAAAGTGTAAAATCACAATTCATTTCATCTTTCTGTTTTGATTCTTTCTGCAAAAAAAGAAAAAAATTACCTGAAGGAGAAGCAGTTACCTGAAAACGAAGAAGAAGAAGAAGCGGAAATGGAGATTGATGGACAGAATGAAAATCAAGAAACAGAGCATAGAAATCAAGAGTCTGATGAAAAGATGGAAGAAGCAGAGGAATTGGATCCAAATAGAGGACGAAAAAGGAAACGCCAATATGAAGATAAAATTGGCGACAACAAAGAGGAAGAAGAAAGAAGAAGAAGAGCTGCTGAAAAAGAAGAACGAGAAGAAAGAATAAGAAAAGCAGCTGAAAAAGCAAAACGACCTATTCGTTCTAATAACTGTGTACGATACTAATTTTCAGTTTCATTGACAGAAGTATTACCATATTTCTGACTAAAAGATCAGAAACTTGATTTGATTTGATGTATGTGCTATTTTCAGATTCATAATCTTTACAGAAGCATTACGATATTTCTGACTAAGATATCAGAAAAACTTGATTTGATATGATGTATGTGCTATTTTTGGCAAACTATTTGATATAGAATAAAAGATGTGCCATTTCTTGTTAGTAATGTTTCAGAGATTATCATTCTTTTTGTTCTTTGTTACTATTATTTTTGTCACTTTGATGATACTTATTTATTCGCGCTGAAAGAAAATGTAGATTGTTTGTTCTGCCACCGAAAATTATTTGAATTCGTCTTTTAAAACGTTCCCCAAATTTTTTCTTCCCAGTTTTCTGTTCTTTTATATCTAGTAGGTACTGTTTTAGTCTGTCTGCATGAACTCAGGAATAGCACAGAACTCCGGAATAACAGGTTGTTTCATGAAGTTGCTTTGGAAATTGGCAATGGGATGATCGATGGAACGTTTCGTGGTGGTGCACAAGCATTTAAGCTTGACACGCTTATGAAATTATAAGATATAAAAGGAATAACAGAGCTTGTATAGCATCAAGTCCGATGATCTGCTCGAGGATTTGCCTCATGATTCAGAAGATCAGTATCGAAATACTGGCTTACAAGTCGTCTCCACTTTGAATTGTGATCTTGGAAATGTGATGAAGATGAGTTTCAATAGACCATGAAGAATCATTTCATTCCACAAAAATGCTAATTAAGATGAAGGTTTGCAATTTTCTGGTCATCTTGAATAAGGCATGCAGTTAGGTAAAAAAATGCTCCAATGAGGGGATGTAACCGTTACAACTTCAGAATCCATCATTTCATCGCGACCTAGTCAGCATGTCAAAAGCTTTTACCGGCTATCGCAGACTGGTGGATTGATGATTTTAGTTCAGATGATTACCCTCCTTCCGGCTGACTTCAACTCCTTCACAGATCTTGGCATTACCTAAGTGACGCCAAACCATGTAAACATGTCCTCCCATAACCTCGTGGCTAATTAGCAATGTAACAAAATACGATCCACGTCCTCACCAGCATCCTTACATAAAAAACACCAGCTCATGTAGACAACCTTTCGCTTTCTAAGGTTCTGTGCTGTCAAATCACCCCTCACAAATATCTGTATTACAAGATCAAATAAATGCAGTGTGGTTGAATAATTGTGCAAGCAGTTAGTGCTGACAATATTGAGGTACTGCAAAATTTTCTTCCACACTTCTTCTCCTTTCCTGTTTCCTCGGGTATTATATTCATATATGTGTGTGTGTACATATACTCACTTTTTTGTTTTATAAAAGAGATAGATATATGGATATATTTGTGCTTAATCGTCTAGTATTTGAAACCAATCGGTAATCGCGTAGGGGCCATTATAAGGGGAAGTACTCCTTACTAGGAATTTCTCCATTCCTAGGGCTCGAACTTGACGACTACATGTGTGTCTATTTTGCTCATGTTAAAGTGGATTTCTGTTACAGTCATTTTCGTTGCATGGAATCCTTTTTCTGCTTTCAAAATTCGTCTAGTATGTCTCCTGTAATTTAACCTAATTTGATGTATTATAACAAGTTTTGTTATGTATTTCTTAGGGTTGGCTAAATGAATCCTTACTGTCCACGTCCCTCCATTTAAGCCTCGTTTGATTTTGAACAAAGAAAATGGGATACAATATTCTTTCATTTTAGAATCCCAGGCATGGTAGATAGAAACCCGGAAGTAATTAACTCGCTGTTTGGTAAGCTAACTTGAGCGGATCCGAGGCCTAATAGATCTGTTAGTCTGTTACATGGCTCTGCATCAATGTTTCCCTTCTTGCAGTTCCACTTGTATTTAAAAAGTAGTAGCTAGGATCATTCTTTTTGTTCTTTGTTATTATTTTGTTCAATTTTGCTGGTATTTCGTTGTTCGAATGAAAGTATCCCTGTACATTATTTATTCACGGCTAAAACTGTTCAGTACCTTTCGTACAATGGTTTACAAAAGCAATTTAGAGAATTTCCATGGACAATTGGTTTCAATTCGAAAGAAGAGCTTTTGTTTGGATATCTTTTCCTCACTTGCAACTTTTTGCAAAATAATCCTTACTGTCAATTGCCTCGGCTGCTGGTAAGCCAATAGCAGTTGATAAAGCCACTCAAGATAAGTCGAGACCTAGCACGGCTAGAGTTAAAGTCGAACTTGATTTACTAGCAAATTTGCCACATCGAATGAGAATTTAATATGTGACGAGAAAACAAGAAAAAGTGTGAAGCAATTTAAGAAGTTTGTGTTTGATAATCTGTTGTCTTATTGCAACTTTTGTAAGCTCCAAGGCCGCAATGAAAGTGAATGTCGACTATTATTGGGAAATAATGCAGCAAGAAACCAAGAAGAAGCATCAAAAGTAGGCTCTGGGATAAAAAAATACCACGGTGATAGTGATACTTGGGAGATATTAGATGAAAAGAGGGCTGGCAATAAATCCCTTGTGGTTGATAAAAGTGGTGTCCACGATCAGGTAGTTGAGGCACGAGATTAGGCAAAGCAGTACTGCACGAATCGGCTTCAGGGGATCAAAGTTTAACCACTAGCAAAACTTTGGTCCTAGAGTCGCAAGTTGATTTCGGGCAGCAATTAAATAGCAACACGATTGAAAACAACAGTGTTACTGGTGCGAGACTTGGCATTAAAGATACCATAGAAATAAGCCTTAATAACGAAGATGGAAAAATGGTTTTTTGCAGATCTATTCTAAGATCATTCATCAGGGAATAAAGTTGGAGCTACTGAAACATTGGAGAAAAAATTGAATGAAAATCAACTTTCTTTGACTACAAATCCCACTCTAGTTCACATTGATGATGAGGGCCAAAACAATGCAGCTACAATCGTGGCGTCGACAATAGATGATGGGCAACAACTAAATGGAACCAGAGGTGATGTGGTGCTTATTGGAAAATCAGGACATCAATTGGCAATTAACGCAACTGTTGATTTGGCATTAAATCCCGTGAGTGTAAAATCTCTACTCATTTCCAGCCTATCTTATTATTGAATCCTTACTGTCCATGTCGCTCCATTTAAGCCTCGTCTGATTTTGAACAAAGAAAATGAGATACAATATTCTTTCATTTTAGAACCCCAGGCATGGTAGATAGAAACCCAGAAGAGATTAACTCGCTGTTTGGTAGGTTAACTTGAGCGGAACCGAGGCCTAATAAAAGCTACGGTTTAAGATATGATCTGTTTAGTCTGTTACATGGCTCTGCATTAATGTGTCCCTTCACCCTTAATCAAAGAACTCCATACGAGTACCGAACAAAATAAAAGATATACCAAATGGAAAATCCCCTAAAAAATAAAAATACAGAAAATAATCTTTTGCCATTTGTTTTGCCTAAGCATAAGTGCAAAGAAATTGAAAAAAACGTAAAAGTAAAATACTAATTTTGAATCTATCCGTGGAAGTTATAACTGTTTTTTTTTCCAGTAATTAGTTTTACTAGTATTCGTGCCCGCGCGTTGCGCGGATTAAATATCATAATTTTTAAATTAAATGTGATCTTAACTTATGCCCGATTTAAAATATATTCATATTTTATTTAAATAAAGAATTTTAATTATTTTTAAATTTTAAAATAGATCATTCAAATATTTAATTATTGATCTTTATCTTTATAAAAAATTTAAATTTTAAAAATGTTTATATCATGTTAATTTTAAGTAATTCTTTAAAAAAAAAGTCACTTTTAAATTTTTAGTTTTGAATTTAATATACTACCTATTTATATATATATATATATATATATATATATATATATAT
>NW_006239618.1:114533-116662 GCF_000226075.1 Solanum tuberosum | reverse complement strand
ATTTAAGGGTCTATCAAAAAGTAATTTAGTGTTTGTACATTTTAGCTTTTGTAGACATACTTTATGAAATTACACGAAATATATTGTTATTTATATTATTACTTAATGTAGAATTCATGCATGCCTCTTTCTATGATAATTGCTAGTACAATGAGAGTAATAATTAGTTAACTCTAGCAAACATATCATTATCACAATATAAGTAAATCTCACTAAAAAAAATAATCAAGAAACACTATTAATTTGATTCAAAAAGAAAAAATAACGACCAAAATAAAAATTATACTATAACATTATTTTTAAGATATCTTTTCTTGCAAAATTCTTGCTTTGATAAAATATAACAAAATATATTTCAACGCTTACTCTTCATAAACACAACAAATACCACTTTTTAAAAATTAAAAATTATTTATTGGTTTAAGATGACTATGGATAAAATAAAATGGTATTAACATAGTCTTTCATTGTTTATTGGATTGTGCAACAATGGATGGGTAATGGAAAGTTATGAAACTTTTTTTTCATTAACATATTCATTATAGTAAAAATTTAAAGAGACTTTGTAAAAATTTCATAATAATTAAAATTAATAATTATGCATAAACAAATCTCTTTGAAACAGATTTTATTTTTACGTAAATTTCAAAATAAATTAGATTATTGTAATTTCGAAGTGATAAAATATCTATACACAAATAAATAGTAATGTACACATTTTTTTATCTCCTAAATGTGGAATAAAACTACACCTCCATTCATGTAAATTACAAAAGAAAAAAGGACACCTTCAATGGTCATGTTCTCAATACGAACTCATTGTGTATCAGTAGTGTCATCCAATAATGTTTCTTAAGATGCATACACACGATTTCACTTTGATAGATATTGTTCTTCTTCTTCTTGATTTTCACTTTTTCTTTGCAAATATATTCAATTTTTCTTCGGCTAGTCAGAAAATATCTATCAATTCACCCCAAAAGAAGATAAAGATAAGAAGAATGAAACTAATTCAACAAATAACTTTTCACATTTGAAGAAGAATAGATCCATTAATTATTTAATTGAATTTAGTTATGTATATATAGATATATAGAGAGAGAATAGAGATAATGGGTGGAGCAGTTTTAGGTAACCACTTTAAATTCAAATTCAAAAAGTAACTATTTTAAATTAATATTACGTGTGTTGTTTATATAACTAGTATACGTACCCGTGCGATGCGCAGATAATATTAACGAAAGTAATTACTGTGCTTGAATATATATTATACATTTATTATATAATTTTTTTAAAATTTAAATTAGTATATACATCAATGAGCGAGATTTTTTAGTTTGTGAGTTTTTGTTGCACATTTGTGATGATGATTAGCAAAGCAAGTATCTTAGCACTTCTTGATACATCTTAAATACTCGAATAGAACATTTATAATTTTTATGTTCATACAACAACAAAAACAATTTTAATTGATGACCATAATGTTATGTTGCTAAAAATTATGAACAAATATCAAATATAACACAAATATATCATAAAATTTTAAGTTGCAAAGAGCATCAAATCTTACTTGAATCACCTAAATAGAATTAAAAAGGTAATGAATACAAAATTATTGCTAATAATTGATCGATCGCCTAAAACATTATGTTTTAGTCATTGTATATTTTAGGATCGAAGAACGGAATAAGAAGACGTAGCTAAACTTTAACAATTATTGTGGATGTACTTTGAAAATGAAGAAATATTTAAAAAGTGAAATTGTTAATTGTCTTGCTTCCCAACGAATCTAACAACAATAGTATGCGATTATGTAGCTTCAAAATTGGAATAATGTATAATTATATTGGTAATAATCGCACACATATAATACATTTATCATCATCATCCTGATAACTTCACATCCCAATTTTTTAATATATTTATTTACCTATTATATAGCAAATATAAGTCGATTTCTTCTTCCTATATATTATTTTTATCAGTATGAAAAAAATCTCAGGCTAGATTTACATTATAGTACTCCGAAAAATGAATCCATTTACCTAATCATGACAATATTTTTTCTTTAAAATTTGACTTACGGTATTATCCAAAATTGATCCATAATCTTCTTAAAATAGATAATA
>NW_006239618.1:106239-113317 GCF_000226075.1 Solanum tuberosum | reverse complement strand
TTTTTTTTCCTTTTTAAAATTGTTATTCTTTTAATAAAAGATAATTAGAAAAATTTAGCGATATAATTTAAAAGTTTTTGAGGACATATGGAACTGTAGTTTTTTTTTTTTTTTTAATGTATTTTTTTTAAATTATTGAATCTATTGTATACTAAAAAAATCAATTTTTTACTAATTTATAAATTGTATTTAAATAAAAGTTAAATTTATTTTTAGAAATACTAACATTTGTCAGTATTTGTGTAAGTTGATGACATGTGTCTATTTTTATTTAATTTATTTTATTTATAGATAGATAATAGTTATATAATAATTAATTATTAATTATTTAAAATTCTAAAAATTTGTGGTGATGACATGTGGCGTTTTTTCTTCTCCTATTATATATAGATAGATTATATAATAACAGTTATTATTTGTTAACCACTTCAGTCACTTCATATTTGAAAAAAAGTGCAAAATCCCTCTTCATTTTGTCTTTCTGTTTGATTTTCTCTGCAAAGAAGATGTTTACTGCAGGAGAACCAGTTCCTGCAATTGGACGTAAGCGAATACGTACTGATGAAGAAGAAGATGGTAATGCAAATGAAAAACGTAGAATTCATGAAGAAGAAGAAGAAGAAGCAGGCCAAAAAGAGCTTAATCGACAGAATGGAAATCAAGAATCTGATGAAAAGGAGGAAGGAAAAACAGAGGAGGAAAAAAAAGAGGGATTGTATGAAAGAGAAGAAGAAGCTGGAGGGAATCGATTAGGATGAAAAAGAAAATGCCAAGATGATGAAAATGGAGACGAAGAAGAAGAACGCAGGATCGGGAAATAACGTCAATCATCGAAATTCTGAACAAAATGAGTGTGGAAATCAAGAATCAGGAGGAGGTGAGGCGAAGAAGAAGAAAGAAGAGCTGCTGAAAAAGGAAAACAACCAATGTTATGCAAAATTGAACCGATGGTGCGTGAATTTTTTGATTTCGAACACATGAAGATGAAACTCATAGTGATATTGATGATCATGAGATCATCGGGATTTGGCGATTTTAAAATCCATGTGGGATTTCAAGAACATCAATGGGGATTTCCCACATCCTCCTTCAGATAAACTACTCAAGTACATCTTGTTATCAATCCCCAATTTTAAACTCCTCAAAGAGTATTTAAAGATGAAGATCATGGAATTTGAGTCTAATTTCAAGGATATTATTCAAATGGATGGAGATAATCCCGAGATGAACCGAACGATTGATAGAGAAACTTTCCACTTGTGTAACCTACTATGGGGTAATCCGCAACAGCAACTAGGAGGTAATCAGCAACAACGATTACGTGGTAATCTGCAACAGCAACAGCAACTAGGTGGTGATTTCTGTTTGGTATATTATCAGCAGGGAGACAATCATAGCACAGGTCTCATAACTTTGAGATAAACTTTACAGACTAAAGGTTTTTCAACTCATTACAATGTTGATTTTGTGAGTGAATCTAATGTATGGAGTGTTTTTCAACATTAACTAGACTAGTTAGTTGAAAGATCTTGTAGATAAGTCACACTATATATGTTGATGAGTAGACATTGTATATGATTGATCTAGTAATGCATATTGAATAAAATTCTCCCTCTTCTTAGCTGCCATAGCTGATCTTACTTCATTAAGGGTGTGTTTGGTAGGAAGGAAAATGTTTTTCTGGAAAACAAGTAGATTTTTGACTTATTTTCTTGTGTTTGGTTGGTGAGTAGAAAATATTTTTCGGAAAAGATTTTTTAGTGTTTGATTTATGAATGAAAAATATTTTTGAGAAAATAACTTTTAATTTTACTAAGAGTAGAAAATAATTTTTGAAATTGAAAATATTTTTTAAAAAAACAAACTTAATTTTTTCTTGGAGGGGGTGGGGGTTGATAGGGGGCTGATAGGGGGCTGATGCGGGAGGGTTGAGGTTAGGGGTGGGGATGGAATAAAAAAATAAAAAAATGAAATTGGAAATATCTTTTAAAAATAATATTTATTTTTTTTGGGGGTGGTAGGGGGCTGGGGTAGGGGTACGGTAAAAAAATAAAAAAATTGAAGTTAAAAATAGTTTTTAAAAATAAGCATTAAATAATTTTTTTACTTTTTGGGGTGGTTGGTGGGCAGGGGGGGTGTTTTGAGAGTAGGGACAAAATAAATTGATTTTTTCAACAACAAAAATTGTAATTTGAAGTAGGAAGAGAGTTTTGGAAAATGTTTTCCTTAATTTTTGAAGAGAAGTCATTTTCCTTAAATTTGAGGAAGATGAGTTGATTTTCAAAACATTTTCCAAAACATTCGGAAAATGTTTTCCTTCATACCAAACACACCCTAAGTGTTATAGATGAATGTTTCTTAAAATGTCAAATCTATATATATATATATATATATATATAAAGGAGAAACATAGAGGAGGTGATGTGGCACCTTTCTATGGCCTCCATTCCTATTTATTTTTTTTCTCCTTCTTTTGACTTTTTTTCTTCATTTTCTCAATAAATATTTTGTTTATTAATTTTAAAATTCAATCATATTTACTATTCTAATCATGTCTAATAAGTTACAAAAAAACCTCCATCTATTTATCTTCTCTACTTAAATAACATGTCTCTTCAACTTCTTTCTAACTATTGTTATGGTTTACCCTATCTATAAATAAGATTCATTTTTAGAGATGTTTAATGTTCATTTCCACTTTTTCATTCTTTCTTTTTCTTTCTATCTCTTTCATCTTTCATGTACATAATAATGTCATGATATGGCCTTCACTTTGATAAAGATCATAGATATATTCTTCAAAGATTCATCATAGAGATGTTCACATAAGTTTGGTACAAGTTCATCAAAATGAAGAAAAAAACTTAATTATATTGGAAGATTCATCAAAAGAGATGGTCATATTAGTATAAAAGTTTGAATGGATTCCAAATATTTTGAAAATTCGTTAATGTATTGTTTTGATTTCAATTAATATTATTCTATTCTTTTTTATTTTATATTGATATATCTACTAACATTGTTATTATGCGAATGAATGAAAATGAAAAGTATCACGTTTTTGTTTGTGTTTTTGTGTGTATCTGTTTGTCAATTTATAATTAATATTCTAATTTATTTTGTCGTTGTTGAAGCATATAATATTACCTATGGTGCATTTCTCATAGCTATTAGATATTGTTGCCCCTAAAAATATATTATATGGTCTATCATATTAGACATCAATCACAAAATAAATAAGTAAACCATCTTTTTAGTATTTTTAAAACTTTTAATTAATAAATAAATTATTTAATGAAAGGAATGAAAAAAAAATCTCATTTATCTGTACATATATAATATAAAGTTATTTTATAGTTATGCTATAATAAATGTGCATTTGTGATTAACATATATTTAACTTATAATTGTTTAAAGCTAAAATTATCTATCTTATTTTTCACATCAAAGAAGGAGTTGTCTTTTGAATAATTAACATCTATTAATTTTTTTTAGTGATGACTACAAGGATAATTAGATTAATGTTATAAAACTATGTCACTCCTTTACATATGTGTATCTGTTTGTCAATTTCTAATTAATATTCTAAATTTTTGTCATTGTTGAAAGGTATGATATCACCTATGTTATATTTATCATGGCTATTAGATATTATTGCCCCTAAAAATATATGATGTGGTCTATCATACTAGAAATTAATCACAAAATAAATAAATAAATAAACCATCTTTTTAGTATTTTTGAAACTTTTGACTAATAAATAAATTATTTAATGAAAAGAATGAAGAAAGAATTCTCATTTATGTGAACATATATAATGAAAAGTTATTTTATAGTTATGCTATAATAAATGTGCATTTGTGATTAATATGTATTTAACTTGTAATTATTTAAAAGAAAAATTATCTATCTTAATTTTTCACATTGAAAAAGGAGTTATTTTTTGAATAGTTATTATCATATATTAATAGAATGTATTACCTCATGAGGACTGAAAAATATGATATTAAATAGTCTAGGGAGGTAATACGTCCTCATGAAAGTTTAGTATCGCAACAGCAAATTCGATCAAAGTTGAGATATTTTTCAGAGCCTTATCCCTAATTTTTATACAATCGAGTAGATAAGTACACATCAAATTATTAACGACATCATGACTTCTTATAAATACACATTTTATTATATACTATGTGTTTCAATTCTTTTATTTTCTATTGCAAAGTATAATCTCCGATGTAATGTTATATAATCAACTTAATTTTTTATCTTAAGATACTTTTTATGTTTTTCTTCTTTTTATCAGCAATGTTAAGCGGAAATTAAAGTTTGAAAACATCTTTCTAGCAATTTTCTGAATAGACAACATCACGACCGTGACTTGATTTGTATTTTTTTTATACACTTTTTATTGAAAAATAGTCAATTAACGACATCAATTATTTAAAAAATATATTCAATTCCGCGCGAAGCGCGGATAAGTACACTAGTCAATGAATAAAGAGTGATTTTGTGATTTTGTTGTTTTTTCAAACGGAAAATGTTCATATATACTGTCGAACTTTCAGAAAAGACTCATCTATGTCATTTTCGTTTGAGAAAAAACTCATTCATTTCATTATTTATTAACTAAAATGACATAAATAAGTCAAACACTTAATGAATGTCATAAATAATTTTTTTCTCAAAATTCGATGACATGTATATTTTAGCCTTTCCCCTTTTTCAAATAATATAATTGTACTTCGAACAAAGTAAATTAAAATATATATACTCTATTTACTATAAGTCATGTTCTTACCCGTTAACTTTGGGTGTAACATGATGTAGCAGCCAAAAATGAATGAAGTAACGAGGTAAAAACTTACTCGTAAATTACGGTGCATATTGTAGAGTTGTGTCTAGTAAAATTGTTTTAAACTTCATTTTTATATCAAATCAAATAAATTAATATTAATAATTAAGTTCAATAAAAAATATATATATCTTAAATTTTAATGTATTGAACTTCATTTGAATTACTCTGACAATGTTGAAAATGATTAAATAAATAAAATGATATCACCAGTTGACGTTCAACGTAAGGACCAAATCTATGTTACATTATTGGAAAATGACATTCATGCCATTATACTATAAAATACAAAATATTTAATCATGAAGTTTTCTAGCTTGACAAAACTTAGGAATAGTTTCAAAATCGAACCGAAACTGATAATTTGAACAAAAAAAATAGTTATTAACTTATCGGTAATGGGTCATTGTTTTAGCGATTTCGGTAACGGTTTTTATTTTTTTTCGTCAGGCTATCGATTCTAACGGTTTTAAGTTTTTCCTTAACAGGTTAACTGACAACCTGATAGTAAATAAAAGAATTATATTTATATTAGATATCTGGTATATAAAGTTCTCGACTTAGAGTTTAGTTTCATATGTTTTTTTCAGGTTGTCTCGAATTCTCAATTATTCTACAATGTGACAGTGTTTGCTTTTGAGGAAAATACAATCGGTCAACTCTTGTGTATGGTTCATTTGATTTGATTTTCAGTTTTTTTAATCTTAAAGGTTAAATCGATAATGATCAATAACTGATAAACCAATAATCGATAAGCCAATATCTTAATAGTTCTATAACAATTTAGCATTTCTACAATTTGATAATCGATAAGTCGAACTAATAGACTTCAAAACCAAACCGAATCGATCAGTACACAACCCTAGCTAGGAATAAGTAAGACGTCACATAATTCTTTTTTAATGCACTAGGTTTTCGATATAGATTATTCGTACATATAAAATAAATTTTTAATATATAATATAAAGTTTAAGTCAAAATTTTTGAATTCGTAATTTTTGCCCTAGGCCAGTACAAGAATAAGTAGCAATTAGAACAAGTCAAAAGATTAGCAAAGACAAAAAAAAAAAAAAAAAAAAAAAAAAAGGTCGCGACAACGCGGATATGCAATTGGCAGCCAATAGTGACCAAAGAGATTTAAAATAACGTGTTTTTCTGCCTATAAATATTTGAGTGAAACATTATTCCCTCAACACATCACAAAGATAATAAACATCTATAATTCTTTCATATCATCTATCAACAAACTTTGCATTTTAATTTCAAAATGGCAAGTTCAAACAATTCTTTTATTGCTATATTTTCTCTTCTTCTACTCTCTACCATGCAATGTCATGCACAACTTTCTTCCACATTCTACGACCGAACTTGCCCTAATGCACTCACCACTATTCGTACAACTATAAGACAAGCAATTTCAAGTGAGCGTCGTATGGCTGCATCGCTCATTCGTCTTCATTTCCATGATTGTTTTGTTCAGGTTGGATATATACATTAATCTATATGTTTATCGAACTACTTTTAATTTATTGTTTTGATGACATGCATAATATATATACTAATACTAATTATATATAATTTGCGGCTTAACTTTTATAGGGTTGTGATGCTTCTCTCTTGCTTGATGAAACTCCAACGATTGTCAGCGAGAAGACTGCGCTGCCAAATCTTGGATCAGTTAGAGGCTTTGGTATTATAGAAGATGCAAAAAGAGAGGTTGAGAAAACATGTCCTGGAGTTGTATCGTGTGCTGACATACTTGCAGTTGCTGCTAGAGATGCATCAAGTCTCGTAAGTACATTTCACTTTTTCACACTATGAAAAGAAGAAACTTTTTTTATTCTAACCAATTAATGTTACGTTAATAAAAATCAGGTTGGCGGTCCATCATGGACAGTGAAACTAGGAAGAAGAGACTCAACCACTGCAAGTCATACTCTTGCAGAAACTGATCTTCCTGGTCCTTTCGATCCTCTTAGTAGGCTTATTTCTGGCTTTGCCAACAAAGGCCTTAGCACAAGGGATATGGTTGCTTTATCAGGTAAAACTCGATCTAATTATTGATATCGATTATATATAGATTTGTACATATTTATAACAAGTTCTAACTTTTTAAATTTTCCGATTAATTCTAGGATCACATTCAATTGGACAAGCACAATGCTTCCTTTTCCGTGATAGAATTTATGGAAATGGAACAGACATCGATGCTGGATTTGCTAGCAC
>NW_006239618.1:97723-105880 GCF_000226075.1 Solanum tuberosum | reverse complement strand
ATAATTAATCTGTTATCTCAATTTAAGATAATATAAATAAATTTTATACTATCAGCATATATAACATTACTGTAAATTCTTGGATTATAAATGTGCAATTGGAATTTTGTTGTAGTTTTTCGACTATTGTAATCAATAAATTAAAATTTATATCATTATATTTTTTTAATTTTACCCTACCATAATGAAGTCTACAGAAAAATAACTACAGTAATCCATAACTTGTTAAAATAATTTTAAAATATTATTAAACAATGACTATGATAGTTATCATTATTAAAACAAATTAAAATGACTCTCAGTCGTAATAGATTTTATTGAGCATGGAAAACGAAATGTTCTCCCAAAGTAATATTTTAATCCCATTGACTATTGATTTTGACATTTCATAATTTTATCCTACAAATTGGATATCATCAAATCATTGGTACGAAAGGGCAATGTCAAAGAATTGATGATATTGTATGACTATATAAATAATTACAATACTCACATTTGACAAATAACAATTATTTTGACATTAAACTATTAGATGCTATCCTTTCTGTTTAACTAACTATTCCAAAGTCCAACTTTTATAGCGTGGTGTTCTATATAAGTTGCCTGCATCCACTTTCTCCGTACGTACCCACCAGTCTAAAAGTATCAAACATTAGGAGATTCTTTATAAAAAGAAGTTAACATACGAAGAAATTTGGGAAATTTAATACCTACAACGTCAAAATAAATTTGATCGAGTAGTATTTCAAGTTCCGTTCTAAAAGCTTCAACTTCTTCTCTTTTCAACCTGAAATTCATGTCCAAACACAATACTTCTTTTTATAACTTCAACACCTTAGTAGACATGTGTTTTTGTAGGGCAGTGTACTTTTTAAAATAAAGTTGATAATTTTAGAAATTGAAAAATTAATAAAAATAATAAATGTGATAGACGGAAGTTTTTTTTCCACCTGATGTCCGATACTTATATTGGAGTACGACTATATCCGAATTTAAGTCGTGTAGACCCCTTTCGGAGGGAATCACTCCCTATACCGAAGATTTTTTCATACCTAAAATTCAAACATGAAACCTTATTTATTTGAAGTGTATTGAATTTTATTTGAAATTATTCTCGAGCGTATAAAAAAATTAAAGCAAAAATATGTTGTAATGAGGTTTTAATTCATGTATAATTAATAGATATGCTTGCTAGCTGGTGCTTCACTACTTCTTCATATCAAAGTTTGATTTTAATTCTATTACTTTCAACATAATGCCCAAATGTATGTTATTTGAATAAAATTTAAGTTGATATATAGTTCAAACTGACCCATAAAAAATATCATTGAATTTTTTTTAAAGAAAAATATATTTGTTATTTGATGTACTCCTATACTTCCTCTGTTCCTAATTACTCGTTCACTTTTGAATTGACACACCTATTAAGAAAATAATTATTGACATAGTGAGTTTATCATTAATTTTACCCCTATTAATTATGAAGTGTACTCCCTCCATTTCATATTAATTGAATTGTTGAGGTGTTCCACACTCTTTAAGAAAAGAAGATTAAGACAAAAATTAGGCTTAACTTTCCATTTTTACCCTTATTAATTATTATCAAAATTATGATTAATAAACCTAAACATTAATTAATAACTAATTCCAACACTAACTAATAAAGGGTAAAATTGGAAAAACATTCTAAAAGTAGTCTTGAAAATTGAACAATTAAGTTAATTTGAAAAATGAAAAATGTTTCAACAATTCAATTAATATGAAATGGAGGAAGTATGAATTAAAAAGTTAAGGTTTTTAAAAAGTTCTACCTTTTTCAAAGTAATTAATTGAGGGCATAATAAGTTATAAAAATTGTCCTTTCTTGATTTGTCAAAATGGATAAGTAAATAGGAACAACTAAAAAAGGAAAAGTGGACAAGTAATTAGAGACAGAGGGAGTATTATATAGTCATAATAAAGAAAAAAATAATTTTATTAGATATATAAAAGATTATAAAAGAATAAATAAAAAAGATTATAAAAGTAATTAGAGACAGAGGTTGTGCATCGGTTGGTTTGGTTCGATTTTTATGTATTATCGATTTAGTTTATCGATTTTCGATGTTTAAATACGCTAAATCAATAAGATAATTTTTATCAATTTTCGGTTTATCAATTTTTGGTCGTTAACAAATTGATTTTCGGTTTACCCAATAAAAAATTGCTCATAAAATAAATATATAACTTCTCAGTTCTCTAATAATTTGGCGTGATATAGTGAAACAATCAAATTAGCTGTAAGTGTTTTGATATAGTAAAACAAGAAAGATAATATTTAGTTAGGTATATTGTAGTGTAGTAAAGCACTGATATAGTGTTTAACTAATCATGATAAATTATTAATATTTAATATTTTTGAAGGGTAAAGTAGTAAAATACTATTGTCTTAATGGGGTTATCGATTTACCCAATAACTCAATACTAAAAATCAAAATCAAATCGATAACTCAATAATTTTTTTTAATAAAATCATTAAAAACCCATAAATCCAATAAGATATTTTTAAATTTAATTTATTGGTCAATTCGATTTTTCACACCCCAACTCCTATTAAGCCAAAACTGTGGCAAGAGTTGTCTTTGACAAATAATGTGAATTCTTTTTAATAAGTATTAGATGCTGCTTTAATTTATAAAACTTTGCTTTTAATTCTATTATGTAATTGGATATAGCCTGCTGACTTTGACTTTCAACTAATATAATACCTAAATATATGTTGTTGAAAATGACATTTAATGCCATTATTTATTATTATTATTATTATTATTATTATTATTATTATTATTATTATTATTATTATTATTATTATTATTATTATTATTATTATTCTATTTAATACATGAAGCTTCCTAGTACGTATGATAGAAATGTAGGAATAAAGTGAATTGTGCAAAGAAAAAGTCTTCTACAACGGAGACCATTTATTTATTAAATTAATTAGAGAATTATAGAAATATCTCTAGCTAGATATTAAACTGATAAAAAATAATATCCGAAATTATAATGTAAATTCACATTGTAATAAAGATAAATTAAAATGACTTTATATCTTTCTCAGTTTATTAAATTTTACCCAACTAAAAATAAATCTTCTCCTAAAATACATTTTTTAATAATGCCATTGACCTTTGACTTTTTTTGACATTTCAATTCATAATAATTGTTCCTTTGACTTTTTTTTATTAAATAAAAATCTTCAATAGAAATAAATATAAGCAAAGGGGTTGGACCTTATTTTGTTAATTCATAATAATTGTGTAAACTTATGGAGTAATCACCATCTAGAAGATGCAAAAGGATCAGGAAGAAGAAGATACAGAGAGAATAGAAGAAAGAGAACTCATTCTCATTAAGCTGAAAGCATCTTAAAAATATTTTTACAATGCTATGTCTATATAAAGGAAAGTTACTGTGCTAACTAACTCTAACAACTTTCTAACCTTCTAACTGATTCTAGAATAATTATCTTGTGAACTGCTCTAATCCTAGCTGTCATAAATCTAACCACACCCCTCTCAAGCTGATGGTTGAAACAGGTTCTTCAATCCCAGCTTGGAAACTAAGTATTCATGTGGCAGTCTTCCCAAGCCCTTAGTGAGCAGATCAGCTAGTTGTTCTTTTGTCGATACATGCAGTGTTTGAACTAGCCCTTGAACAATTTTTTCTCTTACAAAATGACAGTCAATATCAATGTGTTTGGTTCTTTCATGAAATATTGGATTAGCAGCAATTTGGATTGCAGCTTTGCTATCACAAAACAAATGTACATGCTGCTTAATGTTACCTCCTAGCTCTTTGTATAACCCTTCCAGCCAGGTTATTTCAGCAACTGTAGATGCCATGGCTCTGAACTCAGCCTCTGCAGAGCTCCTTGCTACTGTCTCCTGTTTCTTGGATTTCCAGGATACTAAGGCATCACCAAACTTCACAGTGTACCCTGTAACTGATCTCCTGGAATCAAGACATCCACCCCAGTCAGAGTCACAATATGCTACTAGTTTTCCCGAGCTTTCTGAAGGCATTAACAGTCCAAGACCTGGTTCAGCTTTGACATATCTGACCACCCTTAAAGCTGCCTCCATATGAGATTGCTTAGGCTTGTGCATAAACTGACTCAACACCTGCACAACATAAGATATGTCCACTCTAGTCATTGTTAGATACAAGTGTCTTCCAATTAGTCTCTGATATGGACCAGCATCATCTAATAACTGATCACTAGGTTCCATTGTTTTCTCTTTTACATGACTGTCATACTCAAACGAGGTCAGCTTGACATTGGCTTCTAGAGGTGTGCTAGCAGGTTTAGCACCTCCAAGCCCCATTTCTGATATCAACTCTAGTGCATACTTCCTTTGGCTTATATGGATCCCCTCTTGTGATCTAGCAAACTCCAAGCCCAAAAAGAATTTCAACTGGCCCAAGTTTTTCATTTTAAACTTCTACTTGAGATCATTCCTTGTCTGTAGAATCAATGCAGGACAACTACCAGTTACCAAGAGATCATCTACATACACTAAGACCACAACTAGATGAATTCCAGTCTTTTTGGTAAATAAGGAATAGTCAAAATGACTTTGTTTAAAACCAAGTTGTAGTAAAGCCTCAGTAAGTTTCTTGTTCCGCTGCCTAGGTGCTTGTTTCAGGCCATAAAGGGATTTGTGCAGTCTACACACTTTATCATTCCCCCTATGGCTGCCAAACCTTTGAGGAAGCTGCATGTATACTTCTTCAAAGAGATCACCTTGGAGGAATGCATTATGCACATCCATTTGATAGATAAACCACCTCTTAGCTGCAGCAATGGTCACAACAGACCTGACAGTCACCATTTTAGCAACAGGAGAGAAAGTCTCTGTGTAGTCTAGCCCTTCTTTCTGACTAAAACCTTTAGCTACCAGCCTTGCCTTATACCTTTCAACCTCCGTATTATCTTTGTGCTTGATTTTGTACACCCACTTACACCCGATAGGAGACTTTCCTGAAGGAAAATCAACTATACTCCATGTGTGATTATCCAGCAGAGCATCAATCTCAGACTGCATGGCAGCAATCCATTTAGGATCTGTAGCAGCTTCAGAGTAGGAAGTGGGCTCCAAAACAGCTGAGAAAGCTGCCAATGCTGAGCTGTAAGAAGGAGAGATATGAGCATAGGACACATAATTGGATATAGGAAAAACACATGAGGCCTTTGTTCTTGTGGGAGCAATATAGTCTTTCATCCAGATGGGAGGTTTGGGAGTCCTACAAGACTTTCTAAATGGTTCAACAGATGGAGACACAAGCATAGGAGCAACTTCAGATGATGAGGGGAACTCAGTATATCAGGTAGGGAAGAGTCAACTATATCAGCCCTTAGAGAGGAATCATGATCAGGAGAAACATATATAAGATCAGTTGGACAGTACTGAGGGGAACATAAAGGGGCGGAAAATAGAGGAGAAAATGAATTGGACAAGTGTTTGAAAGGAAATATGTCTTCCTTAAACACTACATCTCGACTAGTAGTAAATGTTTGTTCCTGAAGGAGATACATCTTGTAGACTTTTTGAGTTAAGGAGTAACCAAGGAAAACAGCTGGAACAGCCCTAGGTGCAAATTTATCAGACTTCTTCAAGGAAGTAACATAACCTAGACAACCAAAGACCTTCAAGTGAGATAAATCTGGTGAGTTCTTAGAGAGAACCTCAACTGGTACTTTACCATGAAGAGTATGAGAAGGCAACCTGTTGATCAAGTACACTGCAGTAGCCACACAATCTCCCCAAAACCTGAGAGGAACACTGGCTTGAAATCTGATGGCTCGAGCAGTGTCTAAAATATACCTATGTCTTCTCTCAACAACTCCATTCTGTTGAGGAGTATAGACACAAGAACTCTGATGCAATATCCCTAAGGATCGAAGCAAGCTGGAAACTTGAGAGTTAAAAAACTCACAACCATTGTCAGTGTGCAAAATCTTAATGACCGCAGATTGGACATTTTTTAGCATTAGCAAGAAATCAGTCAAGGCAACGATAACTTCTGACTTCGAATTTAACAGAAATATCCAGGTATACCTAGAATAATCATCCACCAAGGTTAAAAAATACTTCTTCCCATCATAAGTAGGTACCTTATAGGGACCCCATACATCACCATGAATAATATGAATGCAAGCAGCAGACTGTGAAGTACTCAGAGGAAAAGGAAGTCTTGTTTGCTTAGCCAAAGGGCACACAGTACAATGTTTGTGATCAAAATTTACATTGTCAACAGAGCAATTCAAATTTTTCAACTTCTTCAAAGTATTTAAAGGAGCATGGCCCAATCTTCTGTGCCATAGATCTATGTCTGTTTTATTCTTAGACTTCTCTACTAAGACAGAGTGACACCTAGTCTTGATGTACTCAGGCTTGTCATGTCCTGCATTCAGGCAAGGAGAATCCACCACATACAGACCTTGAACATGTTTACCAGTCCCCTTCACCTTTCCACTGAAGAGATCTTGAAAAGTACAGAAATCAGGATAGAAATGAACTGAGCAGTTCAATTCCTTGGTAAGTTTTGACACAGAAAGCAAGTTATGTTGAAACTCAGGTATATACATCACATTATGTATGTCGTGTCTTCCAAACTAGTAGAGGAACCTAAGTGACTCACTTTAGCTGTGTTCCAGTAGGTAGCATAACATTGCTTTGCGTGCATTAAGAAGAGATCTAGTGTTGGATAGTAGACTAGGATCACTAACCATATGATTGGTTGCTCCTGTGTCTACTATCCATTGGTTTAGAGGGATTTAACCATACCTGCAGATAGAGCAGTACCACTAGTCTCACTGTTTTGTCCAATCATCTGCAAAATTTGATTTTATTGCTCAGGAGTAAAGTGTGGAGCACTAGGATGAGAGATCTGAGAAGATCTAGACTGCTGTACATAAGCACATGTAGGATTGGAGGAAGTTGCACCCAAAGCATTACTAGAGCTACCTGAATAACCATCCATATCTGATGAAGTATCATGTTCACTAGCAAAGTTGACAGCATTTCCATGTCCTGATGATGCAGCTGAGTGTGAGTTAAACTTCTTCTTTGAGTTTAGTCTAAAATCAGGAGGATATCCATGCAGCTGGTAGCATCGATCGCTAGTATGACCAGTGTAGTGACAGTAATCACACTGTAAATGACTATTTTTTCTGTTTTTAGAGCCAGAGCTTGAGGCATTGCCTGAGTTTCCTGACCCAGAGTTAGAACCTGTATAGTAACCAGACCTAGTGTTCCCAGTATGACCTTGACTAGAAGGTGGCCTAAATTGGACTCCTCCTCCTCCGGGATTAGGCTTAAAATTTCCTTTGCTCGTATAGAAAGCAGCTCCTTCATTAATATCAAGGTTTTGGACTGATTTTCCAAGAGACCTTTGGCTCTCCTCTGAGATCACCATAGAATAAGCTTGATTGATAGAGGGAGTAGGAGTCATCATAAGAATTTGACTCCTACTGGGGGCATATGACTCATTTAGACCAGTGAGAAACTGAAGTAAACGTTGATAATCAAAATGTTGCATGTAATTCCTAGATTCAGGGCAGTTACAGCCTGGGCAGGGCATTATGGCATCGAATTCATCCCAGTATTCACGCAATCTAGAGAAGTAATTGGAAACAGTGAGTGTACCTTGTGACATAGAGTGAATCTCCTTGCGCAGAAAATGAATTCGAGATCCATCAACCTTATCGAACCTTTCCTTTAGGTCACTCCAAACTTTTGATGCATTTGATGCATAAATCACACTGCTCAAGAGCTCTTTCCTGATTGAATTGATGATCCATGAGAGAACAATGGCATTACACTTTTCCCATAGATCATGAAGAGAAGAAGGAAATGTGTCTCTGGTATGCTTCCCATCAACAAAACCAAGCTTACTTTTTCCTAGTAAAGCAAGGCGCATAGATCTACTCCAGATGGCATAGTTTTCAGGACCAGTGAGCTGAATTGAAACCAAAGAGCTTCCTGAGGTATCTGATGGATGCAGATACAGGGGATGATAATGATCAATCTCGATTGAATGAGGTGGGACAACTGCTGCATCATTGGACTCATCAATCGCCATGGATTATAGATCGAAGCTCTAAAAGGAACA
>NW_006239618.1:87499-97630 GCF_000226075.1 Solanum tuberosum | reverse complement strand
AAAACCACAAATTGATGATGAACTCCTGCTCGAACACTCAGGCTCTGATACCATGTAAACTTATGGAGTAATCACCATCTAGAATATGAAAAAGGATCAGGAAGAAGAAGATACAGAGAGAATAGAAGAAAGAGAACTCATTCTCATTAAGCTGAAAGCATCTTAAAAATATCTTTACAATGCTATGTCTATATAAAGGAAAGTTACTGTGCTAACTAACTCTAACAACTTTCTAACCTTCTAACTGATTCTAGAATAATTATCTTGTGAACTGCTCTAATCCTAGCTGTCATAAATCTAACCAACAAATTGTTCCTTTGACTTTCTTATGTCAGCCAGAACACGATTATAAATTAATCATTGACATCATAACATTTTCCCAAAATAGAAAGGGATTTGTCAAAAGACAAGATGATGTATATATGACTATATGATTAATGAGCAAGGAGCAATCATAGAAACCTAACAACAATCTTAATTTGTCAACACAATTATATTATTATATATATACAATTAAAGTCTGAGTTACAATGCGACGCAGACCTGTTCTCTCGCCTATAGTTAGACACAGATGAACCCTCTCCGCGACGCGCTCCCATCCGCATTCCACTGTTAAGTGGAATTCCATTTCTGTGCACCCAGATTGGCTCCGCGACGCGGAGATGCTCCCTCGTGGTGTATTCTCCAGCTTCTTGGCCCTTTTTCTCTGCAACTTCATCTTCTATTTTCCGACCTCTGACTAGGTGCCCTATTTCGGCTCGTTCTTCTATGCTTTTCACCCTAAAACATCTAATCATATTGGTTAGAAAAAGCGACATCAAAAGACCCTAAGGCACATGAGACCATTCTTGTTGCGGAAGGTGTGCTCAGTTATAAAGAAGAATTTGTGTTCCTCGAGTTGATGACTTGATTCAGAAATTATTGATAGAATCCCATGGCTTGCGATATTCTATTCATTCGAGTGTGACCAAAATGTACCGAGATTTGAGGCAAATTTATTGGTGACTAGGCATGAAGAAAGATATTGCGGAGTTTGTGGCTAATGTCTGAATTGTCAACAAGTGAAATATGAACACCAAAGGCTTGCAGGTTTGCTTCAAAGAATGCCGATTCCGGAATGGATGTGGGAAATGATAGCCATGGATTTTGTGGTTGGTCTTCCTATGACTTTGGAGAAGTTTGATTCTATTTGGGTAGTGGTTGATAGATTGACTAAGTCAGCCCATTTCATTTCGGTAAGAATAGATTATAATGCTGAACAATTGGCTAAAGTTTATGTGAAAGAAATAGTGATGTTGCATGGGGTGCCCCTCTCTATCATCTCAGACTGTGGTACCCAATTCACATCCAAGTTTTGGAGGAAATTGCATGATGAATTGGGCATACAACTCACTTTTAGTATAGCTTTCCATCCATAGACGGTCGGGTAGTCGAAAAGGACTATTCAAGAGTTAGAAGACATGTTGAGGGCATGTGTGGTTGATTTTGGAGGGCATTAAGATATGTTCCTACCTTTGTGTGAGTTCTCTTATAATAATAATTATCACTCCAGCATAGATATGACATTTGAGGAATTGTATGGGTTGGGATGTAGATCACCCATAAAATGGTTTGAGGCTGGAGATGTGAAACCTTTAGGGGTTGATTTAGTAAAGGATTCTCTAGATAAGGTGAGAAGTATTCAAACTAAGCTCCTAGTAGCCCAGAGTAGACAGAAGAAGTATGTGGATCATAAGGTAAGAGATATGACTTTTCAAACCCGTGAGAATGTTCTTCTTAAGGTATCACCCATGAAAGGGTTGATGAGATTTGGCAAGAAAGGCAAGTTAAGTCCGCGATACATTGGTCCCTTTGAGATTCTTGAATGCGTATAGACAGTGGCGTATAGATTGGCTTTACCTCCTAATCTATCGGGTGGTCATCCGATATTTCATGTGTCCATGTTGAAGAGATATCATGGTGACGGGGATTACATCATTAAGTGAGACTCAATTGTGTTAGACAAAGACCTCCAATATGAGGAGGAACCGAGTGCAATTCTTAATCGTGATGTGCGTATGTTGAGGACCAAGGAGATTAAGTCTATGAAAGTTCAATGGAAACATCGTCCAGTTGAGGAAGTTACTTGGAAAACTAGGAGGGACATGCGAGACAAGTATCCCCAATTGTTCGTCGATTCAGGTACTACTTCATTCTTTCTTTAGTCTATTTTTTCTAAGTTTGTCACTCGGTGACCAGTGATGGGTAAATTGGTATCTATTGTAACGACCGGGTTTTATCATTTTAAAAAAGGCAACGGGGAAAATTTTTGGGCCGGAAAAACTTTTTTGTAGTAACTTGGAATTTCCCAACCTAGTCCAGATTTGGACGAATCAGAGTCATTAAAATCAAGAGAAATTTGGTATAAACTGGGTGATCTATTTATGATTTTGATTACATGAGTTGTTAGATAAGTCGTTAAGGAATCCGTACGACTTTACGAAATTGAATTCGGGTGAGTAGATCTCCCGGAATCGATTTTAGCGTGAACGGTATTTTTCTGAGCGTCGTTGGTTGAAGGTGTGTTGTGAAATGGGGTCTTGTAATTATTAAATAGCTCACTGGTTCCGTGCAAGCCGCTGGGGTGGGATTTCTGACGCCAGGGTATTGCCGCAGTAGCGGGGTGAGTACTGCTGTGGCGGGTTCGACGCGACTTAAGGTCGTAAACAAAACCTAAAGCATCTTTATTCTGCACTCTTCGATTTTTAGAGCTAAGGAACGAACCTCCGGCGACTCTTGACAATTTTCCACCATTTTTTAGGCTAAATGTAAGCTATTCACTCCCCGAATCCATTTTTCAATCCGTAGAACGTAATAGAATGGGTAATTATCGATAAGGGAGGGTTTTGATAATGTTGTATATGTTCGATATGTGCATGTGATTATATTGTTGTAATGGCTTATATATGTTACACTTGGTGGGATAGCCGCGTTATCCTGCCAGTACACTGTGGTTGTGTACTGATACCGCACTTGGTCTCTCTTTGTTGAGTACAGGGCATCTTCAAGCGGCTACTGACAGACCTTTCTTAGAAGATCAGTGATCGTTCGAATTCAAGAGTGAGCCAATTCTTCCAGGTTGCCATGAGTTCTCCTTTCGTCTATGTCCACCATTTTGGACTTAGGCTTTCTAATTAAGTTTTAGTTCATTAGTTTGAGGTTGTATCCCTTCTTGTTTAGACTTGTTAAACTTTAGATGTTTTGGTTCATTGACTTACAGGTTTTAGGTTATTTTTTCCGCGTTTGTTTAGTTCGTTGTTAGATCCTTTGGAAGTTTATGGGAACTTCAGTTTTAACTTTTATTCCTATTTTTGTATCCTTAAATGCTTTAGTTTTGATTTAGTTGCTTTGTTTGGGTGTAGTAGTGGTTCTCCCACCAGAGGGTTGGTGAGGGTGCCAATCACGATGGTCTGGGTCGTGACAAAGTTGCTATCAGAGACTAGGTTCATTGATCTTGATATACCAAAACAAGTCTAGTAGAGTCTTGCGGGACGGTACGGGGACGCCTTTACTTTTCTTCGAGAGGCTATAGGACTTCAGAAAATCTCTCTGTTTTTCTCTTGTCTCCTTCGTGCTATGACTTGATTCCAATTGGTATCTGGCGATTCAAATTGATATCTAACCTCCTTCACTCTTCTGTCCGTAGATGGTTAATACTAGATTTAACGGCATCAGGCCCGTAGCTCCTATCAATGCTCCAGCTGAGGAATCTGCAGCGAGAGGTCGCGGTCGAGGCAGGGTTAGAGGAAGAGCTAGGGGTAGAGGCCGAGGAAGAGTGGCGCCTACTAGAGATGGGGTACCGGTCGAAATTGCTCCCTAAAATGAGGCCTCTCCTGTACATCATGGAGAGATAGAAGAGGATATTGAGGTTGAGAATGTTGAGAAAGTTGGGCAAGATGAAGAGGTGTAGGTTGAGACTACCGATGTTCCTTCCATAGACCCATTGTTAGCTCGAGAGATCATGTCATTCTTGAAAGGGTTGGTTGGTCCTGGAGTGCTTCCTTCTGTTCAAGCAACTCAAGCTCCTACTAATCCCTCTGTTGTTAGCACTGCGCCCAAGACGGGTGGAACGGGAGGTAATGATGCTTTCTTTCGTCCTTTATTGGGTTCTGTTATGACTGGTAGTGAGCATGAAATATTGACTAAGTTTTTAAAGCTAAAGCCTTCTGTGTTTCTTGGTTCTGAGAATGAGGATGCTTATGAGTTTATCTTGGATTGCTATGAGAGGATTCATAAGTTGGGAATTGTCCTTCAGCATGGGGTTGAATTTGTGACCTTTCAACTTCAAGGTGAGGCTAAGCAGTGGTGGAGAGCTTATATGGAATGCAGATCTTCAACTTTACCTCCACTAACTTGGACCCAATTTCATGCTCTCTTTCTAGAGAAGTATGTTCCCATAACTTTGATGGATCGTAAGAAGGATGACTTCATGGCTTTGGAGCAGGGTGGTATATCTATGAGGCCAAGTTCCATGCTTTGTCCAGATATGCTACTCAATTGGTGACTATTGAGGAAGATAGGATCTGTTTATTTATTAGGGGACTAAATTATGAGTTGCAGGTATTATCTGTTTATATGACCTCTGCAGGGAGGAGCTTTAATGAGGTAACAGACTATGTTAAGAAAATGGAGAGGGTGAGGCGAGATGGTCAGGCTAAGGCATTGGCAAAAAGGGCCAAGAATTCAGGCAACTTTCAAGGTTCTTATTCCAGAGGTTCAAGGAGGCCAACACTTGCTACCAAGCCAATTCAGTCCGCCATGTCCGCCCCTACAGGTAATTACTCAGGAACTCCATCGCATAATTTCATTCAGGATAGCCAGGGAGTCGCACCTTCAGCGGGCAGCAGGCCATCTTTTGATCGTACATGTTACAGATGTGGTGAACCTGGGCATATGAGGAGAGATTATCCCCACCCACATGTGTTAGATTCCATGCAACAGCAGTCTAGAGAAATGGTACCCACGAGAAATAATAATAATGGTCGAGAACATCTACAAGGTGGGCGATGAGGTAATCAGCGAGTCCGTAGAGTTAGAGGAAATGGTAATGCATGCAGGGGTAAGTGCAACAAGGCAGGGAAGTGTCTTGTCAAGATGATAGGGCTCAATGTTATGCCTTTCCGGGCAAGAATGAGGCAGAGGTGTCTTAGAGGGTGATCACAAGTACTATTCTTATCTATGACTGGATGGCTAATGTGTTATTTGATCCGGGTTCTACTTATTTTATGTATCTTTGAGTTTTGCCTCAAGGTTTGATATGATTTGTGATGTACTTGAAGTCCCTATCCATGTTTCTACCCCAGTTGGAGAGTCAGTCATAGTTATCCATGTTTATCGTGCTTGTCCTATTTTGTTTATGGGTTTTCAGACTTGGGCTTATTTGGTGATTTTGGATATGACTGATTTTGATATAATCTTAGGCATGACTTGGTTGTCCCCCTATTATGTTGTGCTTAATTATAATACTAAGTTTGTAACTCTAGAAATTCTGGGAAGGGAATTATTAGAGTGGGAAGGGGTGTACAAGCCTAAGCATGCCAAGATCATATCTTCCATTCGGGCTAGAAAATTGATAGGGTAGGGTTGTTTGGCTTATTTGGCTCATATTAGGGATGTTGAGATTAAGGATCCATCCATTGAGTTTATTCTTTTGGTGTCAGAATTTAGAGAAGTGTTTCCTAATGACTTGCCTGGTATGACTCCGGATAGAGATATAGACTTCTACATTGATTTAGAACCTAGTACTAGTCCCATTTCTATCCCTCCATATCGCATGACTCCAGCAGAATTAAGAGAGCTTAAGGCTCAAATCCAAGAGCTTCTTTGTAAGGGATTTATTCGTCCTAGTGCTTCCCCATGGGGTGCTTCAGTTTTGTTTGCTAATAAAAATGATGGTGGTATGAGAATATGTATAGATTACCGGCAATTGAATAGGGTCACTATTCAAAACAAGTATCATTTGCCTCGAATAGATGATCTTTTTGACCAATTGCAAGGTGCATAAGTTTTCTCTAAGATTGATCTAAGGTCTGGCTAGCATCAGTTGAAAACTAGGCCTGAGGATGTGCCCAAGACGGGATTTAGGACTTGCTATGGGCACTATGGGTTTTTGGTTATGTCTTTTGGTTTGACCAATGCGCCTGCAACTTTTCATGAGTCTAATGAATGGGGTGTTCAAGTCATTTCTTGATTCTTTTGTCATAGTCTTTATTGATTATATTTTGGTCTATTCAAAAAGTGAGGAAGAGCATGCCGACCATCTTCGTATTGTTTTGGGTGTTCTTGGAAAACAAAAGTTGTATGCAAAATTTTCTAAGTGTGAATTTTGGTTGACTTCGGTTGCATTTTTGGGACATATAGTGTCAAAAGAGGGGTAATGGTAGATCCTCAAAAGATTGAGGTGGATAAGAATTGGGTTCGGCCTAGCTCTGTGACGGAAGTTAGGAGTTTTGTTGGGTTCGCTAGCTTTTATCATCGATTTTTGAAGAACTTTGCTTCTATTGCCACTCACTTGACTAATTTGACCAAAAAGAAGGTACAATTTGAATGAACTTAAAAAGAAGACCGCGATTGGTAAGGTACAAGAGACCACTCTTGATGCGGAAGGTGTTCTAGTTTTAAAGGAAGAATTTGTGTTCCTCGAGTTGATGACTTGATTCAGAAATTATTGACAGAATCTCATGGCTCGCGATATTCAATTCATCCGGGTGTTACCAAGATATACCGAGATTTGAAGCAAATTTATTGGTGGCCGGGCATGAAGAAAGATATAGCGGAGTTTATGGATAAATGCCAGAATTGTCAACAAGTGAAATATGAATACCAAAGGCCTACATGTTTGCTTCAAAGCATGTCAATTCCGGAATGGATGTGGGAAATGATAGCCATGGATTTTTTGGTTGGTCTTCCCAAGACTTTGGGGAAGTTTGATTCTATTTGGGTAGTGGTTGATAGATTGACTAAGTCAGCCCATTTCATTTCGGTAAGAATAGATTATAATGTTGAACAATTGACTAAAGTTTATGTGAAAGAGATAGTGCGGTTGCTTGGGGTGCCCCTCGTTATCATCTCAGACCGTGGTACCCAATTCACATCCAAGTTTTGGAGTAAATTGCACGATGAATTGGGCACAAAACTCACTTTTAGTACTGCTTTCCATCCACAGATGGATAGGCAGTCGGAGAGGACTATTCAAGTGTTAGAAGACATGTTGAGGGCATGTGTGATTGATTTTGGAGGGCATTGGGATAAGTTCTTACCTTTGTGTGAATTCTATTATAATAATAGTTATCACTTTAGCATAGATATGGCACGATTTGAGGCATTATATGGGAGGGGATGTAGATCACCCATTGGATGGTTTGAGGCTGGAGATGTGAAACCTTTGGGGGTTGATTTAGTGAAGGATTCTCAAGATAAACTGAGGAGTATTCAAACTAAGCTTCTAGTAGCCTAGAGTAGATAGAAGAAGTGTGCGGATCATAAGGTAAGATATATGGCTTTTCAAACAGGTGAGAATGTTCTTCTTAAGGTATCACCCATGAAAGGGTGATGAGATTTGGCAAGAAAGGCAAGCTAAGTCCGCGATACATTGGTCGCTTTGAGATTATTGAATGCGTAGGGCCAGTGGCGTATAGATTGGCTTTACCTCCTAATCTATCGGGTGTTCATCCTATATTTCATATGTCCATGTTGAAGAGATGTCATGGTGACGGGGATTACATCATTAAGTGGGACTCAATTGTGTTAGACAAAGACCTCCAATATAAGGAGGAACCGATTGCAATTCTTAATTGTGATGTGCGTAAGTTGAGGACCAAGGAGATTAAGTTTGTGAAAGTTCAATGGAAGCATCGTCCAGTTGAGGAAGCTACTTGGGAAACTGAGAGGGACATGCGAGACAAGTATCCCAATTGTTCGTCGATTCAGGTACTACTTCATTTTTTCTTTAGCTTGTTTTTCCTAAGTTTGTCACTCGGGGATGAGTGATGGGTAAATTGGTATCTACTGTAACGACCGGGTTCTGTCGTTATAAAAAAGCCAACGGGAAAATTTTTTGGGCCGGAAAACTTTTTTGTAGTAACTTGGAATTTCCCAACCTAGTCTAGATTTGGATGAAATTGGAGTCATTAAAGTCTAGGTGATCTATTTATGATTTTGATTACATGAGTTGTTAGATAAGTCGTTAAGGAATCCGTACGACTTTACGAAATTAAATTCGGGAGAGTAGAACTCCCAAAATTGATCTTAGTGTGAACGGTATTTTTCTGAGCGTCGTTGGTTAAAGGTGTGTTGTGAAATGGGGGTCTTGGAATTATTAAAATAGCTCAATAGCGGGATTTCTGCCGCTAGAGAGGGGCAACAGTAGCGGGGTGAGGACCGCTGTGGCGGATTCGACGCGACTTAAGGTAGTAAATAAACCCCAAAACGTCTTTATTCTGCACTTTTCAATTTTTTAGAGCTAAGGAACGAACCCCAGGCTACTCTTGACAGTTTTCCACCATTCTTAAGGCTAAAGCTAAGCTTTTCACTCCCCGAATCCATTTTTTGATCCGTATAACGTAATAGAATGGGTAATTATCGATGGGGGGAGGGTTTTGATCTAGAAACTATGGTGGAAAAAGCCCTAATTTGGATACTTGAGATCATGGGTATGATCTAGGGTTGTTAGAATTATTAGTGATTTGGGTAATTACTGATTGTTTATTGATTCCCGTATTATATTGATTGTTTGTTGACCAAGAACAAGCGGAACGAATCTGGAAAGGGAAGGATCAAGTTTCTTAGGGTTTCAAGTTTGTTTTGAGGTAGGTAATGGTTGTGATTTTATGATTGTGTGATGTATGTTTGTTTTTGCTTCATTATGATACATGTTTGTATATGAATGTTGCATTATTGATCACACTGGTTGTAAATGAGAACAATGAATGATGGTTACCATGAAATCATGACTTAAATGTATGATCTTGAGGATATATACTTGTGATTGTGATTGTGGTGTGTTGAATGGATCAGTTACCACGTTCCGGCATAACTAACTTGGATCAGTTGCTACATTCCGACATAATTATGGGATCGGTTGCCACGTTTTGGCATATTCATTGGATTGGGTACCACATTCCGGTATGCTAACTATTTGGGTTTGGATTCATGAGAGGACCAATGACTTGTCATAATTGTGTTTTTTTAGAAATGTGAAGTTGTTCATTGTTCGTAAATGTTGATAATATTGTATATGTTCGATATGCGCATGTGATTATATTGTTGTAATGGCTTATATATGTTACACTTAGTGGGATAGCCGTGTGATCCTACCAGTACACTGTGGTTCTGTACTGATACTGCACTTGGTATTTCTTTATTGAGTACAGGGCATCTTCAAGCGGCTACTGATAAACCTTGCATAAAAGATCAGTGATCGTTCGAATTCAAGGGTGAGCCAGTTCTTCTAGGCTGCCATGATGTCACTCCCCGAGCCTACACCGTGGACGTGGCTGGCACTCAAAGACCATTGCTGGCCCCCAAGCGAACCCTTGGCCTGGCTTTCTTAAGTCAGCGGAATAACTCATTGTAATGCAAGGTTTTAAAACAACCCAACTGATAAAATCTGGCCAATAGGAAACTCGAGTCTCAAAATAGAATATTTACATAAATACATAGCTGAGAGACTCAAAACTAACTGACTGGCTGTCTATGAAGCCTCTAAAATACTGAGATGGATGTTGGGACAGACCCCACAACATCCTAATAAAACAAAACTAAGAGAACAAAATAACCGAGTCCTCTGAAATACAAAGAGGCTCACCACTGACTCTAGAGTACTCAGCTGGATCAACGGCGTACCGGATGCTGTCCCTGGGTACCTATGTCTGCATCATCATAAGATGCAGGCCAACTGGCATCAGTACATTGAATGTACGAGTATGCGAGCTGGAAAGCTAAACCACAACTTAAGCTTGAAAGGAGTACAAGAGAACACTTACCTTGGCTCTGTTCGGGTCAAGAATGACCGAACTCAATATATAAAGCAATAAGACACATGCAATATATAAAGCTTGTAAAACTATTAAAACATGACATTCAAAAATCATA
>NW_006239618.1:84765-87020 GCF_000226075.1 Solanum tuberosum | reverse complement strand
AACTCTTTCTAAAAAGAACATCTCAAAACCATATTTTTAATATGATCATTGATGACTCGGGATATTCATACTGCTTAAACATTGATGGTATATCTAGAGACCATACTGTTTAATCATTGATGACATACTCGATTTGCCATACTAATCATGTTTTAGAAACACTTTTGCAAAACTCATCTTTTCTCAAAAATGAGATAGTACTCAAACTTCTCAAAACTCTTTTGGAAACCTCAGTTTCTTCTCATCTTATATGTGAAAACATTTATAAACTTCTTTGGGAATACTTAGTTCCCTAATAACTTTTGAGAAATGAACTCAACTTGAAACTCTTGACTTAACTTGAAACTCTATACCCTTTACTTGACTTGAAACTTGAGCCTTAAAATGAAGTTAAAACATTCAATAAAGACTCTTGAACAACTTTAAAAACTTGCTTGACTTGCTTAACTTCTAAGCTTAACTCTTAACTTCACTTAACTTCTAACTTCACTTGACTTTCTTAACTCTTAACTTCTAACTTCACTTGACTTGGAAACTAACTCTCCTTGAATTGGATTATGAATTCAAGGTGTTTGATCACATGCTATGGAGGAGTTCTTGACGTTTAGACATACATCTGAGTGTCGAAAACAACTATAAAATATAGGTACATTACCAAGGACCATGCATGGACAAGTGGGGAATTAATTGGAAAGGTTGGCGTCCTTGGTGCTCTGAGATGCTTGAGGCGCCAGCCCTAAAACTTTAGAGGAGGCCTGCTGGCGCTCTGCTAGGCGCGCCGCCCCAATGGGGAAAGTTCAGAGCCCCTTTTGGGGAGCGTTGGCTGGCGCGACGCCCTGATACGCTCAAATTACACCTCCTTACAGATGTATAAGCGATCGTTATAAAGTAAAGAACCCAACTTGTAGGTTGGGATCGATCCCACGAGTAAAATGGTTTAGACTTTACTTTAACCAACAATTATATTCAACTAGTCAAATTATTTCCAGAAACAGGTAATTAAAGGGGGGTGTGCTTGTGTAAAACAAATAGTAACAACTTATTAAGTAATCAGTAATCGAACTCAACTTTGGTTGTTTTCAAGATAAGAGAAATAACTAGGGTATACGTGTTCCCCACAAGCTCATAACGCAGTAATCCTAATAATCGTAATCCTTTCCTAGTGTGTTACATGCAAAAAAGTGATAAGTTAGGTATCTCTAAATCCTCGGTCCAGCATCTAGAGAATTTCACCCTGCACCTTGGTCCGGCTATGTGTGTCTAATTTACTAACCCTTACCTTTACCTCATATTAGACATCATAATCGATGATTGGCTTAGTTATTACTTCGCACCAATCGACACTAGCCTATTAGATAGTATCACACTAAATCTATGTTGATAATTCTTTTCTTGTTAACTACATCCTTGGTCAGGCAAGTAGTGACAAGGCGAGTTCTAACGTTGGCCACCGTTAAAAAGACTTCTAAACGAAAGAATTATCAATACATGCAACACACTATTCAAGAATTGCTTATTTACCATTCATACTTTGTTAATCGCTTATGGTTCCCACAACCCTAGTTATGAAAGTTAGCTACTCATTATCTCAAAAACACAATCAAAATTTACTAAAATAAATATGCTTGTGTTAATCATAAAAAGTTAAGAACAATAGCTAAACTATATTTTATTAATCACGAATACAAATAAATAATAAGGGAGAAGAAAGAATAAACCACAATTCTCCGGCCTCCACGACGGCTCTTCCAAAGTTCCTAAGCTAGAAGAAAATTTATATTGTGTCTTGTATCTTGGTTCTTCCCCCACCCATAATTATTTATGTGCAATATTTATAGATATAGGAAACCCTAAATAAAATAATTGAGTCCAAACAAATTAGGAAATCAAAACCCGAAAGGAATTGGATTCCTTTTTCTCCGCGTGTAGCTTCCAATTTTGTGCGTGTAACTTCTTTTGATGTTGCTGCCTGATACGTGGACCAGCAGGTAAGTTTTTCTTTCCTTATTTGCATATAAATTATATTAATATTATATTAACTTATTTCCATTAAGCTGCCTGCTTGATTTCCTTCTTCAACTTTCCATCTTTAATTCGTTGTAGCTCCAAACATCTCCAATTTTCCATCAATTTAATCCTACAAATAAAATACACAATTTAGCACAATCCATAAAATTTATGCTCAAAAAGGACAAATATAAATAATAAATGTGAGACAAATAATGATTAAAAATATGTATTTTGACCTCACATCA
>NW_006239618.1:84114-84300 GCF_000226075.1 Solanum tuberosum | reverse complement strand
AAGGATTTATTCAACACTCACGCTCAGAAGTAATTTCAAATACAGTTAGTGCTTACTGCGATAAGCTTGCCCTTATTTTCACTGCTTAGACACTCCAAACTAGACTCTAGGATCACTATAGGACTTTATTGGCTTATAACGTAGGCTCAGGGTCAGGTGTGGTACATTTGGGTACTGTTTAGTGAC
>NW_006239618.1:83333-83480 GCF_000226075.1 Solanum tuberosum | reverse complement strand
ATTTGTAGGCTCAAAGTTGGATCAAAGGGAACAGTTATTTTATTTGGTTGAATCCTTCTAGGCAATTTGTGGATTTTCAGAACAAATGGCCTATGATCCCTTCCTATCCTCTAGATTGAATTGTCTTAGCAGGACTAACCGGGCAAG
>NW_006239618.1:80474-82799 GCF_000226075.1 Solanum tuberosum | reverse complement strand
TCCGGTTTCCCGGAGCCCTCTGGAACATCAGTGGGGGCACCCTTAGTAGTGCCCACCACAGCAATCCTAGCACTCTCAGTAGTGCTCTCTATCAACCGCTCCGCACCATCAGTGATGCTCACAACGCCCCTCAAAATAGGCTGAACCTCTGCAACTGGGGCAGAGCTCGATGCCCCTGCAACTCTCTCACGCACTCTTTGCTGGCGCAACTCTTCGTCTACCATTGAGGCCCTCCTAGCTTCCTTCTCCTGCCGACGCTGTCTTTTGTGAGCTTTCTTTTCCTCTGTGCGATGAGAACGGTGCCGCATGCCTTTGGCATGTGTTGGTACAGGCCCTTCCTCGACGGTCCCACTGAATAGAGCATCTAGCACTGTATCATCAGCCAGTGCAGTAGGAGCAGCCTGAGTCTCAACTGAAGGTGCAGCAAGAATAGCATCAACGTTAGTCCGGAGGCTGGCTAAATCAGCCTGTAACGCAGATAGATCTGTAGCCGGGGCTGATCGCTTGAGAACTCGCAACTCGAAGGCATCAAGCCTCTTATTAACAGCTTGGACCTTTAGGTCCATCATTGCTTCCATCCTGCGCTCCATCCTCGCCTCGGACTCAGCAATCGACTTCTGCATCCATGGCTGGATGTGATGCAGCAGTGTGGCCATCTGAGCCTCTAACTTCTGTACTCTAGCTAGTGGGATATCAGTAGCTCCTAATGGTGGTGTGGACTGGGAAGAACTAGGAGCCTTACTAGCTGCCTGAGAAGAAGAGCCCAGAACAGTGTCGGTGTGATCGGGGATGTTTAGGTCAGCACCATGTACCTGCCCCACTGTGTCTGCAAGATCGGCACCCAAAGGAGGTACCTCAACCTGAGGCTCTCTGCGAGGTGCTGCCACATTTGCGTCATCCCGAATAAGGCCGATGTCCAAAGCTCCTGTAGGGCGGACTAACCGGTCACAATGCCAGATCGGCACGCCAGAGTCCCTGCACAAATGAAAAATCAGACATGGGAAGGGGTAAGTAGTGGAGGTCCTGAAAGCTCTCTCGTGAATCTCTGACAGCAGTATGCGGGCAAAGTCGATCTCTACTCCCGCTACCAATGCTGCAACCATCACCGCTCTGTCCAAAGTGACTTGATTGTCAGCTTTTGTAGGCGATACTCTGTTACGCACCAGCAGCGAGAAGAACTTGGCCACTAAGTTTAACGTGGCCTTCCGGATGCCCAATCGTAGAGCAGTGACCCATTTCGCCCGCTCGCCATCCGCAGCAATGTACCTGGCCAGCCATAGTATAACAGCCTCTCTTTGCTCACCATTCCTCTGAAAAGCGCCACTCCGCACGATGTCCCAGCGGTAATCAAACTCTGACGTGTTAGCAGACCAAGAGTGCCCCGTGGTAGGACCATAGAGAAAATGGCTAATGGTGGCGGGTGATATGTCCACTGGACACCCTCGCACCAAGGTGGACGTGAGCGGAGCCTGAGCAAGTGGCTTTGACCGCTTGGGAATGGAACCGCGGAGAGTGGCAGCATAGGAGGCATAGAACTCCCGGACAATCTCTTCGCTATATGTCCCTGGGTCTTGAGCCATCTAGTCACACCTGTGAAGTTTGAACAACCGGTGAATAACTGGAACAGTATGCAAGCTCCCTGTGAGGACTCTACGCTCCTCTGTAATTAGTCGGGCCATCTTTTGTTTGTCATTGACCATCTTAGCATCCCGATAGATTTGCCATTGACCTTCTACACACCACCTACTCAGCTCCCCTGCTACATGAGCGGGGTCATCATTCCTTGGTGCAGGCATGGACTCTGAGCTAGTTGCCTCATCAGACGACGCTGCTTGGTCATTCTCTCCAGACCCTGTAGCATGGACAGACTCTGATTGTGAAGAGTGGGCAGACTGGGAGCCTGAGGCAGGGGCAGACTCGGATCCGGACATCGGTCCCTCTGAACTGGAAGCAGCCCCAGTTGGTGACCCGATCAGTGTGTGCACCTCATCAGACTGGGAGACAGTGACTACGTCGGGCAGCACCTTCCGGGGGGTGCTTCTGGGTGCAGCGCGAGAAGCCCTCGGGTTGAGAGGCACATATGCTGGGTCAGAGTCGTTGTCGGTGTCCTCATCAATCAACCGGAAACTAGGGGCAACGGACTTGGACTTGCCCCGTTTGGAATAGGTGACCATCTTCTTGGGTGCCATCGTACCTGCGGGAACGATATTAGTGCCAAAACTAACCATATGTAGCAAAAGAAACTTTTCGAAATGATAACGACCCTAAACTAAGTCTAAAAATAAAATAAAATTGACAGATGCTACAGTGGTCATCCACGGAGGA
>NW_006239618.1:78642-80374 GCF_000226075.1 Solanum tuberosum | reverse complement strand
CTCCAAAAACGAGGTTTACATGTCCTATTTATAGAAATAAAGTCCAAAATAAAAAATGAAACAAATTAAGGAAAGTTTTGTTCAGGTACGCGTCTTCAATTCACGAGACCGACTTACGGACCGTCGATGGATCTACGGTCCGTAAGTCCCTTCCGTCACTCAGGACTTAGAAAATATTTAAGCATCCAAAAATCAGCTTCTCTGAAGCAAACGACGGACCAGCAGTACGGACCGTAGATCGACCTACGGTCCGTCAATCCTCTCCGTAGCTCCATACTTAGAATCTTCAAAAAATCAGGTACTGGAACCCTCGCAGTATCACTCTACGGATCAACAGGACGGTCCGTAGACTGATCTACGGACCGTCAATGGGCACCGTGGTTCCACACTTGGTCAGATTTCCCTGATTTGTCCTCAATACCATGCCTACTGATCTACGGTCAAAACCTACAAACCGTGAATTGACCTACGGTCCGCAGATCACCTCCGTGGATGCCCTTTTTCTGCAATTCCTTCAGCTGTCTCTAAACTTCCGCGCCTGAACACCTTTCCTGCAAAACATGATAAAAATACATAAAAACCAATACAAAAAGGCCCTAGACACACACAACTTGTAAGTGAAATGTATTAGAAATACCGTAAACTCACGGTATATCACGCCCCAGCGCTTTTCGCCGAAAACTCTACTTTTCTCCTTCTTTTCTTCAACTCTAAACCTTCTAAACTTCAAAGCTTTTTCCCCCAAACACTTAGAATCATCGAAACCCTCAACATACACGAGATTCAACTCAAAAACACCACCGGAAACATACACCAAACCAACAAGAACTACAACACAACACAACTACAACTTCAACAATTCCAACCAACAACTTCAACAAACATAATCAATCTTATCTCGAAAATAAAATGAGCTTGGCGTGTGGTGGAAAGGATCAACCCAACACTATGAACTCACATACCTAGTAGGGATCACCCCCGACTATATCCACGACGGAAACTTGCTTAATCTCCTCTTTCTCCTCTTCTTCTCTTCTTTTTCTCTTCTTCACTCAAAACCCTCACTCTCACTCTTTTTGAAAAAAGAAAACTGATCAAAATCAGCTTGGACCCTTAATATATATCCAAAACAAATGATTAGGGAAAAGACCAAAATGCCCTTAAAATTTCCGGACGGATTTCCCTGCCAACTGCCCAACTTCCAAAGGGCATAACTCACTCATACGAACTCCGAATCGAGCAAACTCGATGGCGTTGGAAAGATCATTCCACGAAATTTGCAACCATAACTGGAAATACACCCAAATCATCCTGATCTGGGATTTCTGACTGTTCAAAGTTGGCCAAAAACTCACTTTTTCCCATACTTAACCAAATTTTCCAGATTTTAAATCCTTTCCAAAAAATGATTATTGCCAATTCTAAGCCTCTTTATAGTCATTTCAAATTGCCAGATGTTACAATATCTCCCCCCTTGGAAAACCATTCGTCCTCGAATGAGATGCAATAGACGAGAACCCCTCAACAAACCTTCTATAATAGCCAGCTAATCCCAAGAAACTCCTAATTTCAGTTGGAGATGTGGGTCTAGGCCAATTCTGCATTGCCTCAATCTTTCGGGTATCAACCTTAATTCCCTCACCAGACACAATGTGGCCTAGGAGCGCCACAGACTTAAGCCAAAACTCACACTTAGAGAACTTGGCATACAAATCCTTATCTTTCAAAGTCT
>NW_006239618.1:74712-78113 GCF_000226075.1 Solanum tuberosum | reverse complement strand
GGAACTGACTGAATATGAGGTATCTCAACACTAGAGTCATTAAGTCGGACTAAGTGATAGATACAACCCTTCGAAACTAACTTTCTCGCCTTGAGGTACAAAATGAAACGACCCTTAGGCCCTGCTGAACTACAACTCCACTCTATAACTAGCTCATTCGTAAACTGAAACTTGACCACTTGAGTTCTACAGTCTAATGATGCATAACAGTCATGAAGCCAATCCATACCTAAAATGACATCGAAATCTACCATGTCTAACTCAACCAAATCAGCCATGGTGCTCTTGTGATTGATAGAAACAGACAATCACGATAAACTCTTTCTGCTAGAATGAATTCCCCAACGGGTATAGTAACACAAAAGGGTTCACAAAGTCTTTCAGGAAGAACATCAAACTTATTTGCAACATAAGGCATTACGAAAGATAAACTTGCTCCTGGGTCTAGCAAAAAATACACATCAAAAGCAAAGACTTGAATCATACCAGTGACAACATCCGGTGAATCCTCTTGCTCTTGGCGACTGTTGATTTCGTAAAGGAGGTTTGCTCCTCCGCCGGCAATAGAAGTAGCTCCTCTAGGTGTCGTCCTGTCTAGTGGAACAACTGAAAAAGACAGTGCTCTATTCCCCTCATTACCCTGTCTGTTCTTTGGACACTTGAAGCAACCTGTCTGGCCCTGATGACACTTCCCTAGGTGGGTTCTACCACACCTAGCACTTGTAGGAGCCTTACTACCCCGTGGCACCATACTGCCTTGAGGATAGGCAAGTATAGCCCTGAAACTATAGGAATCTCTATTATACCCATCTTTGCTCTCAGGTGCAAGTGCACTAGCAGATGATGGAGCAGGTCCCTTCTGTTTCTATAGGAGGGATGACTGATTAGCATCATTCTTTTCCTGCCTGAACTCGTCCCCTACTATCTTAGCCCTCTTATCCTTAAACTCTTTTCTATCCTTCAGCTTATCCTCCTCAACTTGTTGGAAATGGATCATAAATCTTGCTAGTTCAATATCCCCTATCAGCATAGCTGCCTTGCCTTCCTTGCCTGATTGACGAGACAACCCAGCAACATATAAACTCATCCTGCTCCTCATATCAGCAACCATCTCCGGAGCATAACGGGAAAGTTGTGTGAACTTCAGACTGTACTTATGAACACTCATAGACTCTGGATTAAGGGTGAGAAACTCTTTTATCTTTGCCTCTCGCAAATCACGAGGAAAGAAACTCCCCATGAGAGCACTCTCAAACACAACCCAACTCACTATTGTCGCATCTTCAGCCCAATTCTTTTTCCATTGGTCGAACCAGATTCTAGCAACACCCTTCAATTGGTACGCAGCTAGTTCCACCCTCTCCGACTCAGCAACATGCATTACATCAAATACCCTTTTAAGCTCCTCAATGAAATTCTCCGAATTCTCAGTAACACTTGAACCTGTGAAGCTTGGTGGGTTCATCATTAAGAGTTCACGGATCCTTGAAGTATCAACCACTTCATGACGATTATCTCATTGCCCAACATGATAGGTCGCAACTTGACTTAACATACGGATAGCTTCGCGAAAATCAGCATATTTAATCTCTTCTTGGGTTTGCACTTCTAGGGCACTTGGTAACTCTTGTTCCTCAATACTCCTCATAGCTGGACGAACTCTGACTGTTCTTCGTGGAGGCATAATCCTCACTGAAAACACACACAAGCACGAATTAGAAGGAAAACTTTTTAGAGATAAACTCTAACGCACGAGATGAGTGTGAAAGAAGTGAGAAATCTTCCTAAATGTTGCAGCCTCCTAATTATAGATGTGGCGCGCTTCACATCGATAACTAGGACTCTACAGACACGGCTTCGTAGACTCCCTAGGACTCTTGAACTCTGTGCTGTGAAACCAAGTTTGTCACGCCCCGAGCCTACACCCTGGACGTGGCTGGCACTCGAAGACTATTGTTGGCCCCCAAGCGAACACTTGGCCTGGCTTTCTTAACTCAGCGGAATAACTCAATGTAATGCAAGGTTTTAAAACAACCCAACTGATAAAATCTAGGGCCCAAAAGGCAACTCGAGTCTCAATATAGAATATTTACATATATACATAGATGAGAGACTCAAAACTAACTGACTGACTGTCTATGAAGCCTCTAAAATACTGAGATGGATTTTGGGACAGACCCTACAATATCCTAATAAAACAAAACTAAGAGAACAAAATAACCGAGTCCTCCGGAATGCAAAGAGGCTCACCACTGACTCTGGAGTACTCAGCTGGATCGGCCACGTATCGGATGCTGGCCCTGGGTACCTGTGTCTTCATCATCATAAGATGCAGGCCAACTGGTATCAGTACATTGAATGTACGAGTATGCGAGCTGGAAAGCTAAACCACAACTTAAGCTTGAAAGGAGTACAAGTGAACACTTACCTTGGCTCTGTTCAACTCATGAATGACCGAACTCAATATATAAAGCAATAAGACACATGCATTATATAAATCTTGTAAAACTCTTAAAACATGACGTAAAAATCATAATTATAATATCATGAAAATACCATGATTCCTCTCAAAGTTTACTTGTGCAATGCATGAATGAAGTCCCATACCCCCATCCACACTAACAGAACTCCTTGAGAAACCAAGCTCTTTCTACTGTGGGAGTTTCTCTAACCGACAAACCACCACTATGAAACTAAGTGGTGATACAACATTTTACCTCACGTTGCCCGAGGACCATCCTATACCTTGCCGTGATATAGGAAGCTAACTTTACTAAGTGGATCCACTAGCTTAACTTTACGGATTCATCTAAAAAGTATGACCCGTTAACTCCCATGTTGGCTACATGGTTCTTATGGAGAGTTGAGTTAATATGAACTCGTGTCCCCAATTCGGTGCTCAAGACTACTTCCAAAAATACTTTAGCTCATAAGTGTTTTAAACACAAATTTCTTTAGTTTGAGATAATTACTCAAAATCTAGCCCAAAGGCTCTTGAAAACTCTTTCTAAAAAGGACATCTCAAAACCATATTTTATTATGATCATTGATGACTCGGGATATTCATACTGCTTAAACATTGATGGTATATCTAGAGACCATACTGTTTAAACATTGATGACATACTCGATTTGTCATACTAATCATGTTTTAGAAACTCTTTCGCAAAACTCATCTTTTCTCTAAAAGAGATGGTACTCAAACTTCTCGAAACTCTTTTGGAAATCTCAGTTTCCTCTCATCTTAAATGTGAAAACATTTATAAACTTCTTTGGGAATACTTAGTTCCCTAATAGCTTTTGAGAAATGAACTCAACTTAAACTCTTGACTTAACTTGAAACCCTATACCCTTTACTTGACTTGAAACTTGAGTCTTGAAATGAAGTTAAAACGTTCAATA
>NW_006239618.1:48682-74609 GCF_000226075.1 Solanum tuberosum | reverse complement strand
TTAACTCTTAACTTCACTTGACTTGGAAACTAACTCTCCTTGAATTGGATTATGAATTCAAGGTGTTTGATCATATGCTATGGAGGAGTTCTTGACGTTTAGACGTACTTCGGAGTGTCGAAAACAACTATAAAATATAGGTACATTACCAAGGAACATGCATGGACAAGTGGGGAATGAATGGGAAAGGTTGGCGCTCTGAGAGGCGCGAGGCGCCAGACCTAAAATTTCAGAGGAGGCCTTCTGGCGCTCTACTAGGTGCGCCGCCCCAAGGGGGAAAGTTCATAGCACCTTTTGGGGCGCGCTGGCTGGCGCGACGCCTCAGCCCTTTTCGCCGAAAACTCGACTTTTCTCCTTCTTTTCTTCAACTCTAAACCTTCTAAACTTCAAAGCTTTTTCCCCCAAACACTTAGAATCATCGAAACCCTAAACATACACTAGATTCAACTCAAAAACACCACCGGAAACATACACCAAACCAACAAGAACTACAACACAACACAACTACAACTTCAACAATTTCAACAAACATAATCAATCTTATCTCGAAAATAAAACGAGCTTGGCGTGTGGGGGAAAGGATCAACCCAACACTATGAACTCACATACATAGTAGGGATCACCCCCGACGATATCCACGACGGAAACTTGCTTGATCTCCTCTTTCTCCTCTTTCTCCTCTTCTTCTCCTCTTCTTCTCTTCTTCGTCTCTTCTTCACTCAAAACCCTCACTCTCACTCTTTTTGAATAAAGCAAAACTGATCAAAATCAGCTTGGACCCTTAATATATATCCAAAACAAATGATTAGGGAAAAGACCAAAATGCCCTTAAAATTTCCAGACGGATTTCCCTGCCAACTGCCCAACTTCCAAAGGGCATAACTCACTCATACGAACTCGGAATTGAGCAAACTTGGTGGCGTTGGAAAGATAATTCCACGAAATTTGCAACCATAAGTGGAACTACACCCAAATCATCCTTATCTGGGAGTTCTGACTGTTCAAATTTGGTCAAAAACTCACTTTTTCCCATGCTTAACCAAATTTTCCAGATTTTAAATCCTTTCCAAAAATGATTATTGCCAATTCTAAGCCTCTTTATAGTCATTTCAAATTGCCGGATGTTACAAATGAGTTCTCCTTTCGTCTATGTCCACCATTTCGGACTTAGACTTTCTAATTATGTTTTAGTTCATTAGTATGGGGTTGTATCCCTTCTTGTTTAGACTTGTTGAACTTTAGATGTTTTGGTACATTGACTTTCAGGTTCTAGGTTATTTCTTCCGCATTTGTTTAGTTCGTTGTTCGATCTTTTGGAAGTTTATAGGAACTTTAGTTTTAGCTTTTAATTTAATTTTCGTATCCTTAAATGCTTTAGTTTTGGTTTAGTTGCTTTGTTTAGGTGTAGTAGTGGTTCTCCCACCGGAGGGTTAGTGTGGGTGCCAATCACGACGGTCTGGGTTGTGACAGCAGACTTATATAGGTGGGGCTGAAAAACTCTTTTCTTAAATGAGCTCCAAAAATCTTTGTCCAGCCCTATCAAATCACGGGTTAGGCCAGGCCGGCCCAACATGCATAGCCCATATATTGATGGCTCTAATCACAATATTACTAATATATGCTTCGATTCGCATACCAATAGTAACAAGGGAAAGTACGTGTATAAGCAAATATATACTATTTAATTAGTTAACATAGCTATAGTTTGCCTTAATTATAATTCGCGACCTACTTTTAGCTATAATTATGCGGCTCAACTGTTTAGTTTTGTATAATTCGCACGTTTATATAATTCGGAATTTGTATAATATAATTTGTATAACTTTTGTATAATTCAGAATTTGTATAACTATTTACACTTCTGATGTTTCTAATTGTATAAATTTGTTATTTCAAGTTTATACAAAAATAACTGAATAATACAGATGTACCCGTGTATTATACAAACCTGTGAATTATACAAATCCGCAAATTATACAAATGAGGTAGCTTAAACTATAGCTACAGCCCGTAAATATGCAAACTATAGCTATGAAGCGTAATTTAATTTATTATAGTGGCTATTTGGGAAAGTTCCCCAAGTAACAATGGCGGAGGATGGAAATTAATTTAGAAAATAAATCAGTAGCATCTTAAAAAGGGGAAAAGTAGTCTAATCATAATTTTTAAACCTAAAATTAATTAAATTAAAAGAATTGTTACAGAAAAAGCAAATTAAGGAAGGTAAATGTAATATCCAAATTCACAAGGGAAGTGAGTGAAATTGAATCAAACCTGAAGGGAGATCTCTAAAATTATATTTATTTATTTATTTATTATTTACATATGTTTACTTTACACAATGTAATGAATGCTTTAAAATGCATGTCTCATGCGCTGAGTTGATCCCCTCTCGTTCCCGCTTGCCATATGTCTAGGTAAAAAATGATGGTTGTGATTCATTTGCTATCAAAATACTAAAATAAAAATAATTTTAACCAAAAAAAAAGTAATGTCAAAAAAAAAAAATCCATCACATGATTTATTGAAAAAATATTGGAATTTCAAATCCTACATTTTGGAGAATTCGGAATTTGAAATTATGATTTGAAGTTGACATCCCCAAATGTATTCATTCATACAAATTTCAGGGCATATGAGTTGCTTTTCGTTAAGGCATGAATGGATGGTAATTCGGTTGAAAATACAAGATTGTAGACGGAGAGAATAACTCTAACATTGCAGCAAAGCATTCCCATTAGCTTGAATTTCATATCAAAATCCACATACATAACTTTTTCATTTACAAATAAAAAGCATAACCCAAAGCAGTCCTCATAAATAAGACTTCTGTAAAAAAAAATCACTCTACGCTTGACTATCATCGCCCAACCATTATTTTGCTCCTGGAGACTCACATGACACACCACCAACACCTAGCAGATGAACTTAGCTTCATTGATATAACTAATGTTCCGGCGATTGGAGGTTGTTGAGGAATGACTTTATTTTGGAAAAATGACTTCATTGTTGTCGATGGACTTGCAATCAATAGCGAGGAGATATATTGCACCATTAAGGTACAATGATGTTATTTTATGCTATTTATGTTAGTGCACAAAATAACGTCATTGTACCTGAATGGTTCAATGTATCTCCTCACTATTAGTTGCAACTCCATTGACAACAACGAAGTCTACTTTTCAAACTAAAGTTATTCCTCCACAACCTCCAATAGCCGAAACATTAGCTATACCAATGAAGCTAAATTCATTTGATAGGTGTTGGTGGTGTGTATCGTGAGTCTCCAAGAGAAAAACCTTGGTTGGACGATGATAGTCAAACGTAGAGCAAAATATTTTATATAAGTTGAATTGCTCGGAGCCATGACAAATACATATCATTAGACTCATTTTGGGGGTTCTTCATCGTTGTGATCATCATATGTACTCTAGAGTGTTGGTACTAAAGACTGCAACATTTTGAGGGCACCACTCTGGCCACGATTGGGTGGTTGGTCAAGAGAATCTGGAATGGTACTACTCAATATTAGCGGTTGAGGCATTGATGGTAGTGATGGTGGTCCCTGTATGGTGGAATTGTAAATGGTATCGTTGAATATTAATGATTGAGGCATTGGTGGTGGTGGTTATGGGGTGGTGAAATCGTGAATGGTACCACTAAATGTTATCGATTGAGGCATCGGTGGTGCTGATATGGTGGAATTGGGAAAGATATCATTGAATATAAGGGGTTGAGACATTGGTGGTTGTGGTGGTGGTGGAATCTTGAATGTAACTATTGAATATTAGCGATTGAGGTATTAGTGGTGGTGGTAGGGTGGTGGAATGTCGTCGACGGTGTGATGCGTGATGGTAGATGAGGCATGATTGTAAGTAAAAATAAAATTGGAACTTGTGTGTGAGAGATGCTTTGTTTTCCTTCTTATAATTCATTGGAGACTGATATGAATAATGAGTTCCTTCTGCTTATTTATAGCTATAACTTGTATATCTGGATTATGTTTATATCTTTCAAATTATATTAGTAGGATTTGTAAAGGTATTTTAATATTGGTCAACTAAATTTATAGCATATTTTCACCTTCTTTTTCAAATAATTTAAAAGTAAATTGTAATTAATATGCAAGATTTAGCAATATTTCAATGACTCGGCTATGATTCGGCTAGATATTGCATATTTTCACCTTCATTTCCAAGTAATTTAAAAGTAAATTATAATTAATATGCAAGATTTAGCAAAAGGTCAATGACTCAGTAATGATTTAGCTAGATATCACATATTTTACCTTCTTTTCCAAATAATTTAAAAGCAAATTGCAATTAATATGCAAGATTTAGCAATAGGTCAATGAATCGACAATGATTCAACTAGATATCACATATTTTCACCTTCTATTCCAAATAATTTAATAGCAAACTGTAATTAATATACAAGACTTAGCACTAAGTCAATGACTCAGCAATGATTCACCTAGATATCACATATTTTCACCTTCTTTTCCAAATAATTTAAAAGGTAAATTGTAATTAATATGCAAGATTTAGCAATAGGTCAATGACTCAGCAATGATTCAGATAGATATTGCATATTTTCACCTTCTTTTCCAAATAATTTAAAGGGATAAGACACAAATACCCTCCTAGACTATGACCGAAATTCAGAGACACTTAAATTTAACTAAGATCTTATTACCCACCTAAATTAATTTAAAATGAAATAAATACACCATAAATATTGACGTGACATAAAGAGTGTGCACACTCTCTTGAAGACAAGTGAACAAATTGGACACATGTTGCTTGAGAGGAATTGACTGGAAAAAGACTTAAATTCAGACAATAATACATCATCCTTTTCTTTATAGGAAAATACTCAAATATGTTATTGAATTTTGAGATTGCGCCATCTTTTTCTTCCTCCAAAGAGAAGAAAAACTAATTATTAGTTGTGGGGTTCGATCGGTTATTTCAGTTGTGATGGTTTTGGGTTTCTAAATTGTCATCTTGTTGCTTCATTTATACACTTAGAGTTCCTATTCTATCTTCTTGTTTCTCTTAGAATTCTCTTTTATAGATATATATATATATATATATATATATATATAACGAAAATCAAGAATTTATAGAAAGAGGTTGCATAAGGGGTTGTTTAAGATGGTAAAATCTATATCTATACTATAAAGTTTACTGTCGGAGAAAAGTTTTTATTTTATCAATAAGTATGTGTATTTATACAAGAGATTAAACAACAAATAAGAAAAAAATCAACTAATAAAGTATTGTGATCTTCTCCTAATCATAATAGAAACCAAACTACTAATGAGATACTAAGATATGGAAGATCAATCAAGAAATGTCACTAATATACCCCTGCAAGATGGTAGATCGGTCCAATATACCAATCTTGGACCTTAGTGCTTCGAATGAAGCTTTTGGAAGCGGCTTTGTAAGAAGTTTGGCTGGTGTTGGAATGAAACATGAGAAACACGGATCGTAGGTCTTTTTGGTAGAGACTTCGAACAAAATGATGGTCAATCTTAGTTTGCTTCATTCTGGAATAAAAAACTGGTTTAGCAGACACATAGGTAGCACCAAGATTATCACAATAGATAAATGGCGGTTCCTTGAGAATAACAGATAACTTCTAAACTAAATTACGGACCTAACAAATTTCAGCTAGCGCTGAAGGCAATAACTCGATATTCAACTTCTGTGGATGAGCGACCAACAACTCTTAACTTCTTAGAACTCCATGAGATTGGATTGGAGCCTAAATACACAATGTATGTTGTAGTAGAGGAGTGATCTTCACGATTACCTGCCCAGTATGAGCCAGAGAAAGCATGCAAATTTAGTGACTTTTTTTCCAAATAATTTAAAGGGATAAGGTACAAGTATCCCCCTAGACTATGGCCGAAGTTTCATAGACACGCCTAATTAAACTTAACTAGGATCCTATTACCTCCCTCCAAACTAATTTAAAATGGTATAAATACACCTACATGCTGACGTGGCATAGAAAGTGTGCACACTATCTTGAATGCAAGTGAAAAGTGAACAAATTGGACACACACACAGAGATATATATATATATATATATATATATATATATCGTTTCTTTCTTTGTAAAAAAATTATTTTAGTTTCTTCTTACTTTAAACTTTTTTTTTCCTCTTTCATTAATTTCTTATCTTTTAACTTTTAATTATTTTTAAAAATATGTGTATTCTTTTTAGAAAAATAATTAAAAAGTTTCCTTTAATTTTTTTTTATGTTTATTTGATTTTCTTCACTTATTTTGATATCGTTCGATATTAACTTATTTTAAATACAAGACATTGGGAATTAAATTTGAATCAAAATCAAAATAAAAGGCTGAGAAAATAAAAATAATAAACAAAATTAATGGAAAAGAAAAAAATCAATAAATGAAGGTAAAGAAATTAAATACAAGGAAATTTTTAAAAAAAAATATGTGTACTAAATTTAAATACAAGATAAATAAAATTAAAAGATTTTTTTAAAAAAATAATATATAAATAAATAATTTTAAAAAAAATTACACATGTGGCAGCGCGTGTTATAATACTCCCTCCGTCCCATTTTATGTGGCAACATTTGACCGGGCACAAAGTTTAAGAAATAAATGAATACTTGAAATGTTTACCAAATTACCCTTTAAAAAGTAGATTCACTTTTCTCTCCTCATAAATGTATTGGAATAATATTTTAATATTAACTGGGACCAACAAGGGTAAAAGATAAATTGTACCTTTAAATACTTACCATATAAGGAAATGTGACAATTTTTTTGGGACTGACCAAAAAGGAAATTGTGCCACATAAAATGGGACGGAGGGAGTAATAGGACAAAAGGTACACAAAAATACAAAAAAACAATGAGTTTAGGAATAATAGGATCCTACTTAAGTTAAGGTGTGTCGTTGCAATGTCGGTCATAGTTTAGGGGGTACCTATGCATTATCCCTTTTTATAATTAAAAAAAAACACAAGATTTATTTATTAGGGATAATTTCATAAAGTGCAATTTTGTCATGGTATTTCAAACAGGAAGGTCCCCATTATGAAAGATTTTCTTTGATCTATCAAGATATTTATTAATAGTTGTAGAAGAACTAGGTGCAATAGTTAGGTTTTTCTTTTCTCAAAAAAGAGTAAATCCACATACAATACACAATGTCCAATAGGACATTTTGCTTTAATATATGTAAATTGTGGAGCTACCTGCTGGTACTTGAGAAGGTTATTCTATCATATAAACAAAATGAGAGAATAACGACTCATAAGATGCGAACCACGACCTCCTTTGTCCGGCCCTCTCTTGTCGATGGGGCCCCTAGTTTGAGCAGACTAATGGTAGCGTTCCAAATACTCTTGTCACAGCTAATTGTGAAATTTTATGGTTTATCAAGTTTTCTATAGGTTTATGGGATTGATTTCAAAGACTATTATCAAGTTGACAAGGAGATAGACGAAACTGATGACAATTTGAGAAATTGGAGTTGTTGATCCATTCTTAATTTGTAAGGTCCATGTCACCAGAATGATGCATGGTGCTTCACAAATTAAATATGAAAAAAGTAGTCACCGGAAAGATGACACAGTGCTACACAAATTAGATATAACAAAGTAATCACCGAAATGATGGCACGGTGCTATACAAATTAGATATGAGAAAATAGTCACCTAAAAGATACAGGGTGACCCACCTTTTGCTAACATAATCGTTGGCTAGACGGGTGACATATATGTGTAGTAGAATTTCAATTATGGTTATGTTACCGGCCATTTTTATAATCGTGATTATGCGAGGACGTGATAGGATGTGTCTGTCTTTCTTTCTCTTTCCTCCTTATGTGTGCGACTAATAAGCTCAATTAGATGAATCTAACATTGTTTATCTTTCCATCCCATGTCTTAAACTTAGTCACCCAATAACAAGAATAGTCCAAAGGTTTGGAGTCATGAATGGTCACCGTGTAAACATCCATCTCTTCCAATTAAGGGGAGCTTACTGAAGTAGTTGAAAAGGCCAAGAAAGAGGTCGTTATACCACTTTGAGGGATTATTGTGTGCATATGTGAAATGTAATATATCTCTTTTCTGGAAAGAGCACTACTCTGTCACTTTAGCAATATGAGAATGTTACTATTAAGACACGTATGTTCCTGTAATGATTTAGAGATATTAATGGACATAATGAATGGATTCAGGCAACAAATAAGTCCCAAGACCATTTTCTAGCAGCTACAAAGATTCAGACTTTCAAAAAAAAAAGTATGTTTAGGGGTTTCTAAAGATGAAACCTTCAAGATTCGTAGGTTTTAACAACTCAAAAACCCTGGTAAAGATTCATGGGATGAAATACTTAAAGCTTTATGAGCTCTAGGATGTTCCAACAAGAGTACTGTAGATTTGGCAACGTTCAGACGATGAACATGACCAAATACATGGCATGATATTATACTATTCAGAATACTAGTAGGAGAACACCAACAACTTGAGGTGATTCACTAAGTTATTTATGATTTTTCTTTCTTGACTGTTAAAAGTGAGTAACTTCATAAGAGGTTTAAGAATATTTTTCGATTGACTTGATATGATCCCTACTTATTATCTAATGAAGTATTTTTAAGATTTAGAGATTTGTTGGAAGGTTGGTTAGACCCTTAAACAACCTTACATATGAAGACGTTGACCTACTTTGTCATTGATAAAAGGATTGGAAATGTATAACATGATTAGTGGACAATCAAACATTCATTTAAAAGACCAAAACTTAGAAAATCTATGGGAGTTTTACTAAAGAGTTGAAAATTATGAATGCTCAAGACATTGGACAAACTCTTACTGGTTCCTACTCTCGTGGGATATTTTTCTTTTGTTGGACATGTATACAATGCTTGTCTTGTTTGAATTGAGAGAAAGGATATCATAACTAATCAGATAATATTTATATGGTTTAATTGATATGTCATTATGCATGAATGGGTTAATTTCCTCACAAAATACTCTCAATTGTCATGAGAAAGACGATGAACTTTTCAAAAGAACACGAAGAAGAGAAAGGGAGTTACAAAAACGAGTAAGGTTTTAGCTTTTATTGTAACAACTTAGCGACCTGTGAAGAAATATATTATGCTTCCTATGTATGGCAAAAGAAATGATATGCTATCATACCTATGGTAAGGTATGCAATAGATCATGCACATAATTGGAAAAACACCTTTAGGGAGAGAATTAGATGATGTATTTCCTATGGATTTTTTTTCACGAATACCGTCTATATGAGAAATAGCTTTTTGATAATCATTTGACACCTAACACCAAGCTCATATTGATACCTCCATATCATATGGAACCAATGGAGTTGAGAGAGTTAAGAAATAATTTGCCAATCTACTCGAAAGTTCTTTATAGAACTCAATTGTACACAAATATCCTTTGTGGGAGAAAGGGGGCAGATACTTGAGAGTATATTGACTGATAACAGTTGAACAATGTAATAATGTGCAATAAGTAATCATTGCCTTTTTCAAAGGACTTATTTGATTAGTTGCATGGAGCTTCCAATTTCTCAAATGTTGATTTTTGGATTGGTTATTGTAAGCTTGGAATCAGAGGAACATATTTTAAGACAACTTTCAGAACTCGATAAAAGGATTAAAACGTTCTTTGCGATATTTTTCAGACTTACCTATGTTCTAGTTGCATCTACGGACTAAATGAATAAGATTTTCAAGGAATTGCTTGAAAGATCAGAGCCAATGTTTTGATTATATCCAAGTCTATTGTCATAGCTAGAATGAACACAAGGATCATCGATCGCTGGATGGTATTTCAAACACAACAAGAATATCAACTTTATATCGAGTTATCTAAGTGTAAAGTGTATCAACGAGTTGAAATTATTATGTGTACTGAAAACATAGAACCACTTGTCAGTCTACTATAAATGTTTGGTGGAGTAGTTCTAAAGAATTGTTGTGTTACCGACCAAGTTATAAAAAGAAAAGAAACAAATTTCAGTAGATGGCGGAATGTGAGTGGAGCTTTATAAGCTCAAGACATATTGACATGATAGTGCTATTGTTAGCATCTGGAGCATTCATGGTGCTTTGTGATGCTTTGAGGATGGAATTAGAATATGTTCTCATATAAAATGGTTGTGTAATAGATTATGTTTTGAGGAAACTAATTTGGTAGGAGCAGAACTATTCCACTCATAATTTGAAGACAATTGTAGAGATTTAGATGTGCTATTTATACCATGAAACCGACGAGAAGTTTATAGACTACAAGAGATTTGTATTTATGTTCCAGTAGAAAGATTTGATTCTTCAATCTACATCACCTGAGGAAACTACTCGATAACTGTTAAATTCACTATTCAATGTCATCTGGAAAATGGCAACGTTAAGGTAGATGCATTGAGGAACAAATCCATGAGCTAATTGACATAGAACTTTTGCGAATAGACTTTTGACCTACGATATGCATACACGAGGATATGAGTATCAAATTAGTGTGAGAAACTCAGAGATATTGTTAGCTTATGTTCAGGCTAAGTCTTTATTGGTAGAACACATTGAGGTCACCTAATACAAGGATGAAAATTGTGTGAATACTGAAATAAGGTTCTTGTGAGTAAAGACAAGGATATGAGTATTAATAGTATGTTGCTTTTGGTCTAAGTGGTTGATTATGATAATCAAACATAGATGGTGTGAGAGATATTATTCTTGAGGAGGGAAAATGCATAAGTAACCCCCCAGCCTATGCCCAAAATCCCTAAGACACACCTAACCTTTACTAAGGTCCTATTACCTCCCCGAACTTATTTTATATATAATTTTCTACCCCTTTTCGGCCTACGTGGCACTATCCTTGAAAAAATTGTCATGGTTTGTTTAGTTCTTTAAAAACTCTTAGAGTCGCTCCATTTGCTATTCCTTTTAGTTGAGTCTTGATTATTCCTTCATATTATAGTCAAGTGACTAGTCTTGAACTTCTTTTTCGTACTTGGAGATGAATTAGTATTATTGCGTGACAATTAGATCATCGATGGATATTATGTCATAATTTATAGTTATTATTAGTTGTGTTGTAGATTTCTAAGATAAGGAAAATTCAGGATAGGCGCAAAAACAAGCCTGATTCTGTGTAGAATCCTGGTAAGGCTTGCTTTGGGATTCTCCCCATTGCAAAAGTTGTTGTCTTCTTCTAATCTTCATTTCACTTCCTTTATTTAATAGATTGATCTTATGATGTCCGGCGATCAACCAGTCAAAGCAATGACTTGTATATATTGTTGACTTGAAGTTATTTTGGGTTGTATTTAGTCTTCCTTGTGATTTTGAGCCATCAATTCCTGATGGATGTGATAGGTAATTTTTACTGTCATCCACATCTTCTTTATTTTTGAGAAATCATTAGCTGTACGTGTGCTCGTTGAGATGCTCCTTACAAAGAAAATGTGTATATTGGTGTGTTCTTCATACGGACCAAATATCCAACAAGCCTAGTTCATTCAGTGTTCCCTAGCTAGTAGAAGTAAGGGATGGCCTTGTTTTCCTTTGGTGATGGAAATATGATTTAATTGCTTGGAGCTAGCTAGATATATGGAAAACATAACAGGAAGAAGTACTGAGCATTCCCTTATGTGATGGTTTCTCTGGTCTAAATCCAGTAGTTGGTGAGCTAGCTAAATTATTTCTAATTGGTTTTAGCAGTGTCATCTAGATCTGGGGTATTCTCATTTTTAGTTTTATTGGAAACAGTTGATCATGTTTTGTTTTTAAGCAAGTAACAAAGTTTGTATTGTAGACGCAAGGTGTGAGATGTTGCTCATAGTTTAATTTATTTTATTTATTTGATTAAAAACTGAAAGTTCAATTCACATTCATGTGCCCAATTTTATATTTGGGTAGCGTGCATAACCAATTGTTGATGGAAGGTTAGAATTTATATTTGGAACGTAGGCAAGTTCTGTTGAAATGCTATGTTATTAACTAGGTAAATGCTATTTTGGGTTATGCAAGTTCTTTTGGGTTTTTTCGATAAAGTATTCTTACAAACATATAATTAAAATGTGTTTCAAATATTTCTTTAGTACTACCAAAATACAACTAAGGTGTTTTAATAAAATAACACAAAATATGAGATAAGTGATGACACGAAAATATTCAACAAAAAATAATGATGAAATCGCATAAACAACAAATTATGCAAATTAATAAGTCATAATGAAAATGATCATAATTTAAAAGTACTAAATCATGCTAAACTAAGTCTAATAAGTATTAATTATCTAACTAAATATTTTAAATTTTTTTTATGTATTTTAATTGTCTAAACCAATGTAAAATTAAAGAACAAATATTCAACATTATAGTCATTCATAATGTTGAATTGATTTTTTTTGTTAGCATTAATATTAATTTGATTTTGGTTTGAGTTTTATTAGAGCTACTAACATTAATGAACTTAACCTTTATTGGACCATTCAAAATTCTAAGTTTGAAACTTCAAATAATATGTTAATAGATAAAAATAATGAAAAAAATATAAGAAATATTTAGGTTCAAGTTCGAATTCCGATTCAAAATGGGATCTTCAACGCGCGAATTCAAATTAAGTCGAGCTCCAATATGAATACTGGATACCAAATAAAAAAACCTCAAAATATAATTAAAAATAGAGAAAATAGTAGTAATTTTGAATTATAGGGTAAAATTTAAGTGTATAAGTATAACTACAAAATATAAATAGCAGTAGAAGTTATAACCGTTTTTTTAAATAGACAATTCTTTTCATTAATTAGTTTTTTTTTTTGTTATATAAACAGCGGCTAACCATCTTCTTCAGTCACTTCATAATGGAAAAAAAGGTGTAAAATCTCTACTCATTTCATCTTCTGTTTTGATTCTTTCTGCAAAAGAGAAGGAGAAGCGCAATTCCTGAAAACGAAGAAGGGGAAATGGAGATTGATGGACAGAATGAAAACGAAGAAACAGAGCATAGAAATCAAGAATCTGATGAAAAAAATGGAAGAATTGGATGGAAATAGAGGACGAAAAAGGAAACGCCATTATGAAGATAAAATTGGCGACAACAAAGAGGAAGAAGAAGAGCTGCTGAAAAAGAAAAAGAAGAACGAGAAGAAAGAATAAGAAAAGCGGCTGAAAAAGCAAAACGACCTATTCGTTCTGATAACTGTTTACGATACTAATTTTCAGTTTCATAATCTTTACTGAAGAATTACGATATTTCTGACTAAAAGATCAGAAACTCAATTTGATATCATGTATGTGCTATTTTCAGATTCATAATCTTTACAGAAGCATTACGATATTTCTGACTAAAAGATCAGAAAAACTTGATTTGATATGATGTATGTTCTATTTGATATAGAATAAAAGATGTGCCATTTCTTGTTAGTAATGTTTTTCTGTAATCTAATCTTTACTGCTAATTCTTGATAGGATACAATATTCTTGCATTTTAGAACCTTATGTATGGTTGATCAAAACTCAGAAGAGATTGATTCGTTGCTTTGTAGGTTAATTTGAACAGAACAGAGACCGGACAAAAGCTACGGTTTCAGAGATGATCATTCTTTTTGTTCTTTGTTATTATTTTTGTCGCTTTGATGATACTTATTTATTCGAGTTGTTTACAAGAAAGAAAATGTAGATTGTTTGTTCTGCCATCGAAAATTATTTGAATTCATCTTTTAAAATGTTCCCCAAATTTTGTCTTCCCAGTTTTCTTGTCTTGTCTACTGTGTTTGGGTGTTTAAGATATAGAATATAAGGGAAATAATCCGCTTTGAAGGTATACGAGTCGCCTGTGCTGCCAGGGATCAACAGAGCTTGTATAGCATCAAGTCGATGATCTGGTCAAGGATTTTCCTCAGGATTCAGAAGATCAGTATTGAAATACTGGCTTACAAGTCGTCTCCACTTTGAGTTGTGACGAAGATGGGTTTCAATAGACCACGAAGAATCATTTCATTCCACAGAAATGCTAATTAAGAGGAATGAAGGTTTGCGATTTTCTGGTCATCTTGAATAAGGTATGCAGATAGGTAAAAACATGCTCCAATGAGGGGATGTAACCATTACAACTTCAGAATCCATCCTTTCATCGCGACCTAGTCAGTGTCATTGCAGGTGGATTGATGATTTTAGTTCAGATGATGACCCTCCTTCTATTTTGCATAGCTATAGGATGTTGAGGTTATGATATTCACTCAATGCCGGACTTTAACCTATTCTAGCAGCTTTCATGTTGATAAAACAAATGAAGAAGAATAGAAATTAGAGCGTTTTCTCTTTCACAGTGGACACACTTTCCTCATTCTTCTTCTCAAGTAACAACTCTCCATGGTGATTATCAGTTTCTCCAACACCCCCCTTCAAGTTGGAGGGGGGAGACAGCAACCCCAACTTGGCCAAGATATGCTGATGAGCAGGACCAGGGAGTGGCTTAGTAAAAATGTCGGCAAGCTGAGACTGTGATAGAACAAAAGAGAGGGAAATTAAACCTGCCAAAAATTGTTGTCTAACAAAATGACAATCAAGATCGACGTGTTTAGTCCATTCATGAAACATGGGGTTCTTCGCAATATGTATAGCAGCAATGCTATCAGAGTGAAGAGAAACAGGCAAAGAAGGGGCAATAGAAAGATCCTCAAGTAAACGAACTAGCCAAGTAATCTCAGCAACGACCCTGCGCATGGAACGATACTTTGCTTCTGCAGAAGAGAGTGAAACTGAAGGTTGTTTCTTGGATTTCCAAGAGATAGGACAATCACCAAAAGTGATAAAATATCCACTAATTGATCGACGACTCTCAGAGCATGTAGCCCAATCAGCATCACAGAAAGCAAGCAACTGATGAGAAGGTGTGGAAGACATAAAGAGACCAAGTCCGGGGTCGGAGAGAACATATCGCAACACATGAATAGCAGCATCAAAATGGGGCTGTCGAGGAGAATTCATATATTGACTCAAATGTTGCACAGCGAAAGAAAGATCAGGGCGAGTATGTGTTAAAAATTCAACTTTCCAATCAATTTCCGGCATAAAGTTGGATTAGACAACAAATTCCCTTCATCCACTTGCAATTTGTGATATGGATCAAGAGGGGTAGACACAGGTCGCAGATTCAAACAATCGAACTCAGTGAGAAGTTCTATAGTGAATTTATGTTGCTGGAGAATCAAACCATGGGGTTCGCGCAACACCTCCATTCCTAGAAAATAGTGCAAGTTGCCTAGGTCCTTTATCTTGAATTCAGAGTCTAGAAAACGTTTGATAGCATGAATTTCGCTAACATCATTTCCTGTCAAGAGAATATCATCGACATAGACGGCTAACAGAGTGATAGCATTACCATTGCGTTTGTGAAAAAGAGAATAGTCGTTTAAAGAATGAGAGTACCCTTTGAAATTAAGGGCGGCCGTTAAACGAGCATACCATTGTCTTCTGAAATTATTTCCAGGTGGTCTTTGTCCATTCATGTCTTGTTCAGCCGCAATGAAAGCAGAGGATTAACCCGGATACTTAGCTGTAGAATGCATTTCCCCTTGTTTTTCCTCTTGCATCAAGAGTGCATAAGCATTAGCAATAGTAGGAAGAGGAGATATCATTAAATGTTACCTCTAGCACCATAATAGCTGTCATTGAGTCCCATAAGAAATTGAACCAGCCTTTCATCCTGTTTAGCCTTCATGTTTTTCCTTTTTGCTTCACAGGTACAGTTACAGAGACAAAGAACAAAAGCATCAAGACTATCAAGTTCATCCCAGAGCCTTTTTATCTTGGTGTAGTAAGTGGCTATGTCATTGGATCCTTGAACCAAATCATTAAGCTTCTTCTGCAGCTGAAAAAGCTTAGCTCCACTGCTTTGGCCAAATCTGGCCTCTAAGTCAGCCCACAACTCCTTTGCCGTCGTCGAGTAAATGACACTCTCAGAATTTTCTCGTGAGAGTGAGTTCAAAAGCCAAGAAATAACCATATTGTTAGCTCTACTCCAAGCTTTGTGGAACTCAGACTCTGCAGCAGGCTCAGATGAAGATTCATCGATGAATCCTGCCTTGTTCTTGGCAGTAAGATCAATCAGCATACCCCTTCTTCAACCACCAAAACTTTTCCATCAAAATAAGAATTCACCAACTACATACCTGGTGAATCTGATGGCGAGATGAAGTAAGGATGAGAAGGATTAATCAAATCCCTAGTTGCTGGTTGTGTACCAGTAGTTACTTCAGTGGTTGTGTTTAAAGAACCTGCTCTAAAACCATGATAAAACAAATGAAGAAGAATAGAAATTGGAACGTTTTCTCTTTCACAGTGGACACACTTTCCTCATTCTTCTTCTCAAGTAACAACTCTCCATGGTGATTAGCACTTTCTCCAACACATGTTATGTGTTTCTTAGGATTGGCTAAATGAATCCTTACTGTCCACGTCTCTCCATTTAAGCCTCGTCTGGTTTTGAACAAAGAAAATGGGATACAATATTCTTTCATTGTAGAACCCCAGGCATGGTAGATAGAAACCCAGAAGAGATTAACTCGTTGTTTGGTAGGCTAACTTGAGCGGAACAGAGGCCTAATGAAAGCTACGGTTTCAGAGATGATCTGTTAGTCTGTTACTTGGCTCTGCATCAATGTGTCCCTTCTTGCAGCTCCACCTGCACTTAAAAAAGTAGCTAGGATCATTTTAATTGTTCGTTGTTATTATTTTGTTCAATTTTGCTGGTATTTCGTTGTTTGAATGAAAGTATCCCTGTGCATTATTTATTCACGACTAAAACTGTTCAGTACCTTTCGTACAATGGTTTACAAAAGCAATTTAGAGTATTTTCATGGACATATGGTTTCAATTCGAAAGAAGAGACATCAAGACGTTTTGTTTGGATATCTTTTCCTCACTTGCAACTTTTTGCAAAACAATCCTTACTGTCAATTGCCTCGGCTGCTGGTAAGGCAATAGCAGTTGATAAAGCCACTCAAGATAAGTCGAGACCTAGCACGGCTAGAGTTAAAGTCGAACTTGATTTACTAGCAAATTTGCCATATCGAATGAGAATTCAATATGTCGACGAGAAAACAAGAAAAAGTGTGGAGAAATTTAAGAAGTTTGTGTTTGATAATCTTCCGTCTTATTGCAACTTTTGTAAGCACCAAGGCCGCAATGAAAGTGAATGTCAACTATTATTGGGAAATAATGCTTCAAGAAACCAAGAAGAAGCATCGAAAGTAGGCTCTGGGATTAAAAAATACCATGGTGATGCTTGGGAGATATTAGATGAAAAGAGGGATGGAAATAAAGCACTTGTGGTTGATAAAAGTGGTGTCCACGATCAGGTAGTTGAGGCACGAAATTTGGAATGCCAAACTAAAGAAAATTCTAGATAGCTCTTAGGCAAAGCAATTGCGCACGAATCGGCTTCAGGGGATCAAAGTTTAACCATTAGAGTTACAAGTTGATTTCGGGCAGCAATTAAATAGCAACACGATTGAAAACAAAAGTGTTACTGGTGCGAGACTTGGCATTAAAGATACCATAGAGATAAGCCTTAAAATGGTTTTTTGGAGATTGATTCTAAGATTGTTGATGATGTCCATTCATTAGGGAATAAAGTTGGAGCTACTGAAACATTGGAGAAAAAATTGAATGAAAATCAACTTTCTTTGACTACAAATCCCACTCTAGTTCACATTGATAATGATGGCCAAAACAATGCAGCTACAATCGTGGCGTCGGCAATAGATGATGGGCAGCAACTAAATGGAACCAGAGGTGATGTGGTGCTTATTGGAAAATCAGGATATCATTGGCAATTAACGCAAACATTGATTTGGCATTAGATCCTCTGAGTGCAAAGGTAGTGGCAGATGGAGTGCAACATGATGCTCGGGGTGATGAAACTGTTGAATGCTTGGTTGACAACATGACGCAGCAGGTCGACAATGCCAATAATTTTTTTTGAAAGTGATGTCAGAACTAATTCAATTGCTTTGATGAATGCCAAGAATACATGTAACGGAGTGGAACTGGTACATGAATCTGATTGGGCTGTGGTGACGAAGAAAAAATCTCTAAGAATTGAAAATGGTTCGCCTATTCATGACACAGTGCAACCAGTTGTAGATAGTCAAACTATGAATTCAGGTGCTCGAGAAATTGTTCCAAAGGAGGTTCTATGTTATAACACTTTTGATGCTCTTACGAATAATATTGTGCATGAGATCAATTCATCTCAAGTTAACTCTAGAAATGAATTAATTATTTCTAAGGAACAACCAGATGCGACAAGTACTCCGAGGTGGGAAAATATAGCAGATGAAGAGGAAGAGCAAGTCACTTCCCCTCCTATGCAAAATAAATTGAGCCCAACAAATCCTGCTTTTGTGCCTAGTAGTGCCAAGTTAGTAACTCCCTGACAAGGTTTGTCATCATCAACAAATGTTGTTGCAATCTTAAGTGGTCATTTGATTAGTTCTAATATTGAAAAATTGGTTTCTTTTACACCTATTAACACTATCAAACAACTACAAGTTGGTGGTAGTAGTACTTTTTCCCCAAATAAAAACCTAGATGATGAGGACATCTCTGAGGTGGGTGAGGAAGAGGAAGAGGAATGCTGGATTATTGTTTTGCAAATGTAGCTAGGAATGCTAATATGTTTCCTAGGCAACAATGAAACAACAAAATGAAGCATGAAAGAAAGCATAGTTGGGATGGTAAAGAAACTGAGGAATTTGTTCCACGACACCTATCTATGCGACTGGTGAAGAAGAATCATATGACAATGTCAAGATCCATTAAAACCAAGAAGTGATGAACTATCAAGTGTTATTAGATAGATTTGAAGAAGAAGACGAGAAACATACTTCAGGTTCCTTTAGAAGGTCAATCTATCTTTTTTAGCATTTGTATAAGGAAGTTTGAGATTGATAACTCAACTTTCTCCTTGGCTTTTATAGTTTTTCATTACTTAAGAGTCCTCACTTGTAATATCATCATAGAGTATATTATAAACTTTGTAATGATCAAAGAAGATCTAGTTCTCTCTAGCTCGTATTTTCTTCATGGTTGTTAATTAGTAGAGGTTAAGTACCTCATTAGGATTGGTAAGGTAATACCTAGCCTCCCTTGCTTGTACTTATTCTTATTGAGAATTTTTTATGTTTATTATTAATAAAAAGCCACTAGAGCACTGTCTAGTGGTATAAATTTGTTTGAAAATAACAAATAAATAAAAATTCACAGTGTTCACAAGAAAGAAAATATTTGATTCGTCCGTTCACTTTTACTGGAAAGTAAAACTGAACGGAGGAGTAAGTTATTAAGGGAGTTTTTAAGAGGACAAAATGTATTGCCTCCGATCTATTTGACTTATTATGTCTTTCTTTATACACCACTTATGCAAATATTAGCAATAAAATGTAATTTGTCTAAAGTATCCTTATTTATCTTGGATCTACCTTGTTTTCACCACATTAATCATAGGGAGAAGGGGGCAAATATACCCTTGTTATAAAAGTAGTGCACATCACCCGTCGTCTAACAAATGGTGTATATTTACCTTTCTTAACAAACTTATATCTATTGAATTAAATAAAAAACTACAACTTGCTTTTTAATTCCAAAAAGGTCACGTGGCTTTAGAAAGTTGCTTCACTCATTTTTTTTACCCCTCCAAACGTGACCTAAATTAAAAATGATAAATCCTTTGTGTAAACAAAGGTACCAAAATGAAAAACTAGAGAAGTATGCTCAAATGTATAACATGGGTTGTAATGGATAGTAGAATTCCCTCCCCCCCCCCAACCAAAGAACTTGAGTTTGAAGTCCTTAAAAATGGAAAAGGATCCTATTGGGAGCGTCATCACATAAATGGACTCTGCAATGTGTAAATTCAAATTTAGTCGAACTCCAATCAAAGTACTGAATACCAAATGGAAAATCCCCAAAAAATAAAAATACAGAAAATAATCTTTTGCCATTAGTTTTTGCCTAAGAATAAGTGTAAAGAAATTGAAAAAATAAAAGGGAAAATGCATAAGTACCCCCCAACCTATGTCTGAAATCTCAGAGACACACTTATACTATACTAAGGTCCTATTACCCCCCGAACTTATTTTATAAATAATTTTGTACCCATTTCCGGCCTACGTGGCACTATCTTCTAGGCCCAGCGCGTGTTGACAATTTTTTCAAGAATAGTGCCACGTAGGCCGAAAAGGAGTAGAAAATTATTTATAAATATCTTCGGGGGGGGGGGGTAATAGGACCTTAGTATAGAATAAGTGTGCCTCTGAGATTTCGGGCATAGGTAGGGGGGTACTTATGCATTTTTAATTTGGAAAATGACATTCATGTCATTATAATATAAAGTTTATAATTAAATATACCGAAATTATAAAGTTTTCTGAAAATGATTATATATGATATCACCAGTTGACGTTCAACGTAATGACCAAATCTATGTTACATAATTGGAAAATGACATTCATGCAATTATAATATAAAATACAAAATATTTAATCATGAAGTTTTCTAGCTTGACAAAACATAGGAATAGTTTCAAAATCGAACCGAAACTGATAGTTTGGATCGAAAAATAGTTATTAACTAATTGGTAATGGGTCATTGGTTTAGCGATTTTGGTAACGGTTTTGATTTTTTTTCGTCGGGCTATCGATTCTAATGGTTTTAGGTTTTTCCTTAACAGGTTAACTGACAACCCGATAGTAAATAAAAAAATTATATTTATACTATCTGGTATATAAAGTTCTCAACTTAGAGTTTAGTTTCATATGTTTACAGGTTGTCTCAAATTCTCGATTATTCTACAATGTGATAATGTTTGCTTTTGAGAAAAATACAATCGGTCAAATAATGTGTATGGTTCATTTGATTTGTTACCTAGTTTCTAAGTGATTTTCAATTTATTTTTTTTGTCAAATCTTAAAGGTTAAATCGATAATATAAAATTAACGCAATTTTTTTGAATTCGTAATTATCTTTACCCCGTCCCCACTAGGCCAGTACAAGAATAGGTAGCAATTAGAACAAGTCAAAAGAATAGCAAAGACAAAGGTTGCGACAACGTGGATATGCAATTGGCAGCCAATAGTGACCAAAGAGATTTAAAATAACGTGTTTTTATGCCTATAAATATTTGAGGGACACATTATTCCCTCAACACATCACAAAGATAATAAACATCTATAATTCTTTCAACAAACTTTGCATTTTAATTTCAAAATGACAAGTTCAAACAACTCTTTTGTTGCTATATTTTCTCTTCTTCTACTCTCTACCATGCAATGCCATGCACAACTTTCTTCCACATTTTACGACCGAACTTGCCCTAATGCTCTCACCACTATTCGTACAAGTATAAGATAAGCAATTTCAAGCGAACGTCGTATGGCTGCATCGCTCATTCGTCTTCATTTCCATGATTGTTTGTTCAGGTTTGGATATATACATTAATCTATATGTTTATCAAACTACTTTTAATTTATTGGTTTGATGACATGCATAATATATATACTAATACTAATTATATATAATTTGCGGCTTTAACTTTTATAGGGTTGTGATGCTTCTCTCTTGCTTGATGAAACTCCAACGATTGTCAGCGAGAAGACTGCGCTGCCAAATCTTGGATCAGTTAGAGGCTTTGGTATTATAGAAGATGCAAAAAGAGAGGTTGAGAAAACATGTCCTGGAGTTGTATCGTGTGCTGACATACTTTTTTTATTCTAACCAATTAATTGGCGGTCCATCATGGACAGTGAAACTGGGAAGAAGAGACTCAACCACTGCAAGTCATACTCTTGCAGAAACTGATCTTCCCGGTCCTTTCGATTCTCTTAGTAGGCTTATTTCTGGCTTTGCCAACAAAGGCCTTAGCACAAGGGATATGGTTGCTTTATCAGGTAAAACTCGATCTAATTATTGATATCGATCATATATAGATTTGTACATATTTATGACAAGTTCTAACTTTTTCAATTTTCTGATTAATTCTAGGATCACATTCAATTGGACAAGCACAATGCTTCCTTTTCCGTGATAGAATTTATAGCAATGGAACAGACATCGATGCAGGATTTGCTAGCACTAGAAGACGTCAATGTCCTCAAGAAGATCAAAATGGAAACCTAGCTCCACTTGATTTGGTAACACCTAATCAATTGGATAACAACTACTTCAAGAATTTGAGGCAAAGAAAAGGTCTTCTTCAATCAGATCAAGTTCTTTTGAGTGGAGGGTCTACTGATGATATTGTTTTTAGAATATAGTAATAGCCCTCGAGCATTTGCCTCTGATTTTTGCTGCAGCCATGATTAAAATAGGAGATATTAGTCCTCTAACTGGTCAAAATGGGATCATAAGAACTGTTTGTGGAGCTATAAATTGATTTTTCAAAAGCCTATTACTTGTATAATTGCTAAGTTTATTTGTATTCATTTGATTTTTTTTCCTATATATTGTATTTGTATTGTTTCAGTAATGTAATAAAATATTCGTTATGCTTTAAGGAAGTAGTTAAGTACTTCTAGCTAATGTTTAGCAATGTAATTACTTGGCTGCATTTTTAATATATAATTAAACTTGAATATTTTGATACACACTAATTATAATAATAATTAATCTGTTATCTCAATTTAAGATAATATAAATAAATTTTATACTATCAGCATGTATAACACTACTATAAATTTTTCGACTACAAATGTGCAATTGGAATTTTGTTGTAGTTTTTCCACTGTCTTAATCTTAATAAAAAAAGGGCAAAACTGGGATAAAGTTGAGCCAAAAGATCTCGATTCAAGATAAATTCTACTGTAATCGGTAAATTAAAATTTATATCATTATATTTTTTTAATTTTACCCTACCATAATGAAGTCAACAGAAAAATAATTATAGTAATCCACAACTTGTTAAAATAATTTAAAAATATTATTAAACGGCGACTATGATCGTTATCATTATTAAAACAAATCAAAATGACTATCTCTTTCGTAATAGATTTCATTGAGCATGGAAAGCGAAATGTTCTCCAAAAGTAATATTTTAATCCCATTGACTATTGATTTTGACATTTCATAATTTTATCCTACAAATAATTAGTAATTATCAAATCATTGGTACGAAAGGGTAAAGTCAAAGAATTGATGATGTATGACTATATAAATAATTATATTACTCACATTTGACGAATAATTATTTTGACATTAAACTATTAGATGCTAACCTTCTGTTTAATTAACCATTCCAAAGTCCAACTTTTATAGCGTGGTGTTCTACACAAGTTGCCTGCATTCACTTTCTATGTACCCACCGGTCTAAAAGTATCAAACATCAGTGGTGGAAGTCTTAATTTTCGTTAAGGAGATTCTATATAAAAAGAAGTTAACATATGAAGAAATCAAGAAAATTCAACACCTACAACGTCAAAAATAAATTTGATCGAGTAGTATTTCAAGTTCCGTTCTAAAAGCTTCAACTTCTTCTTTTCTCAATCTGAAATTCATGTCCATACACAATACTTCTTTTTATAACTTCAACAGCTTAGTAGACATGTATTTTTGTAGGGTAGTGTACTTTTCAAAATAAATTAAAGTTGATAATTTTATAAATTGAAAAATTAATAAAAATAATAAATGTGATAGACAAAAGATTTTTTTTTCCACCCCTTCCGGGGGGAAGCACTCCCTATACCGAAGATTTTTCCGTACCGAAGGTTCAAACATGAGACCGAAGGTTTCGATACCTGCATTGGAGTAACGACTATATCCGAATTCACGTACGTGTTTAGACCCCTTCCGAGGGGAACCACTCCCTATACCGAAGATTTTTCCGTACCGAAGGTTCAAACATGAGACCTCTAATTAAGGGAGGACCAACCTCATTCACTGCAACGCATCCTTTATGTTAAATCATTGTAATAAAAAAGTTATCTGAAATGCATGCATATTGTACCCGTAACACCGGTAAACTTTTTTTAATCTTATATTCACATTGAATCAAACTATTTGATTATAATAAGGATAAGACACAAGTACCTCTAAACTATGACCAAGATCTTAGAGACACATCTTAATTAATTACGGTCCTATTACCCCCCGAACTTGCTTTTTTTTGTTATTTTACACACCTTTTGGTTTACGTGGCTGTAACATCCGACAATTTGAAATAACTATGAAGAGGCTTAGAATTGGAAATAGTCATTTTTGGAAAGAATTTAAAAATCTGGAAATTTGGCCAAGTATGGAAAAAAAGTGAGTTTTTGGCCAACTTTGAACAGTCATAACTCCCAGCTCAGGATGAGTTAGGTGTAGTTCCAGTTATAGTTGCGAAGCTCGTGGAATGATCTTTTCAACGCCACCAATTTTTCTCGATTCCGAGTTTGTATGAGGGAGTTATGCCCTTTGGAAATTGGGCAATTGGCAGGGATCCGTCCGGAAATTTTAAGGGCATTTTGGTCTTTTCCCTAACTAATTCCTTTGGTTATATTGTTGTGTTAGACTGATTTTTAGATCAGTTTGTCCCATTTTAAAGAGTGAGAGTTAGGGTTTGAGAGTGAAGAGGAGAAGAAGAGGAGAAGGAGAAGAAGAAGCAAGGTTTCGTCAAGGAGATCGTCGTGGTATCGTCGGGGGGTGATCCCTATTAAGGTATGTGAGTTCATAGTGTTGGGTTGGTCCTTTCCCCCACACGCCAAGCTCGTTTTATTTATGAGAAAAAGATTGGGTTGTGTTGTTGAAGTTGTTGGTTGTGGTGTTGATGTTGTTGATTGTGTTGTTGAAGTTCTTGTTGATTTGAGACATGATTTGGTTATGTTTTTTAGTTGAATCTATTGTATGTTGAGGGTTTTAACGATTCTAAGTGTTTGGGGCTGGAACCTTTGAGGTTTAAAGTTGGAAAAAGGAAGGAGAAAAGTCGAGTTTTCGAGGAAAAGGGCTGGGGCGTCGCGCCAACCAGCGCGCCCCAGCAGGGGCTCTGAAGTTTTCCCCTTGGGGCGCCGCGCCTAGCAGAGTGCCTTAGCTGGCCCTCTGAAGTTTTAAGGCTGGCGCTCCGCGCCTTGCAGAGCGCCAAGGACGCCAAGTTCCCCCATTCTTTTCAAACTTTCTCATGCATGTTCCATGGTATTGTACCTATGTTTCCTAGTTGTTTCCAACACTCCAAAGTACGTTTAAACGTCAAGAACTCATCTATAAGCATGTGATCAAATACCTTGAATCCATAATTTCAATTTCAAGGAGAGTTAGTTAGAAGTCAAGTGAAGTTAGAGCCAAGCTTGGAAGTTAAGAAGTAAGTCAAGCAAGAGTCTTTAAAGTTGTTCAAGAGTCTTTAATGAACGTTTTAACTTCATTTTAAGGCTAAAGTTTCCAGTCAAGCAAAGAGCATAGAGTTGCAAGTCAAGCAAAGAGTATCGAGTTTCAAGTTAAGTCAAGAGTTTAAAGTTGAGTTCATTTCTCAAAAGCTATTAGGGAACTAAGTATCCCAAAGAAGTTTATAAATGTTTTCACATTTAAGATGAGGGGAAACTGAGATTTTCCAAAAGAGTTTGAGAAGTTTGAGTACTATCTCTTTTTTGAGAAAAGATGAGTTTTGCAAAAGAGTTTCTAAAACATGATTAGTATGACAAATCGAGTATGTCATCAATGTTTAAACAGTATGGTCTCTAGAAATACCATCAATGATCATATTAAAATATGGTTTTGATATGTTCTTTTTAGAAAGAGTTTTCAAGAAAAAGGAACTATGTTTCCAAAAGAGCCTTTGGGCTAGATTTTGAGTAATTATCTCAACTAAAGAAAGATGTGTTTAAAACACTTATGAGCTAAAGTATTTTAGGAGTAGTATCG
>NW_006239618.1:40635-48123 GCF_000226075.1 Solanum tuberosum | reverse complement strand
AAGCCAGGCCAAGGGTTCGCTTGGGGCCAGCAATGGTCTCCGAGTGCCGGTCCCGCCCAGGGTGTAGGCTCGGGGCGTGACAGTGGCACATTCTATGACTCCATGTAGTTGAGGCGCGTGAAAAATGTTTGGATGCCACGTAAGTAAAAAATATATACAAAATTATAAAAAAAAAAAAAATGGGTTTCGGGGGGGGGGGGGGGAGGGGGGAGGGGGGTTATAGGACCTTAGTTTGGGTAAGATGTGTCTCTGAGATTTCGGTCACAGCTAGAGGAATACTTATGCCTTATTCCTATATATAATAAGTGAAAATTTAAGTATAAAATATATATTTATTTGAAGTGTATTGGATCTTTTATGAAATTATTCTCAAGTGTATAATAATAAAAATTAAAGCGAAAATATATTGTAATGAGGTTTTAATTCATGTATAATTAATATTCTACGATATGCTTGCTAGCGAGTGCTTCACTACTTCTTCATATCAAAGTTTGATTTTAATTCTATTACTTTCAACATAATGCCAAATTTGAATAAAATTTAAGTTGATATATAGTTCAAATTGACCAATGAAAAATCTCATTGAGATTTTTTTCAAAAAAAAATATTCGTTATTTGATATAATCCTATATTATATAGTCATAATAAAGAAAAAATAATAATTTTATTAGATATATAAAAGATTATAAAAGAATAAAATAAAAAAACTAAGACTTAGTAAAATTTGTATGGCTGGCTTATAATGATCCTATTTTTTAGCTTAGTTTCGTCCAACTTATTTCAATACAAATAACTTGACTTACCATTTATTATCTCAGACCATATTAATTCGTTCAAGTTTAGCCTATCGGCTCATTGGCACCTCTAAATTTGAGTCAGAATTACTGAATTCTATCGAACTCATAATTACGAGAACTCATAATAATAATAATAATAAATCAACTTTGTAACGGAATTATTTTAGTGGAAAAATACAAAAAAAACACGTAATTTGATACTCCTAAGTTGTGCATTGGTCGGTTTAGTTCGGTTTTATGTATTATGGATTCAGTTTATCAGTTTTCAATTTTTAAATACGCTAAATCAATAAGATTTTTTTTATCGATTTTTGGTCGTTAATAATTTGATTTTCGGTTTACCCAATAAAAAATTGCTCATAAAATAAATATATAACTTTTCACTTCTCTAATAATTTGGCTTGACATAGTTCAACAAGCAAATTAGCTGTAAATGTTTTGATATAGTGAAACAAGAAAGATAATATTTAGTTAGGTAGATTGTAGTGTACTAGAGCACTGATATAGTGTTTAATTAATCATGATAAAGTATTAATAATTAATATTTATAAAGGGTAAAGTAGTAAAATAATATTGTCTTAATGGATTATCGATTTACCCAATAATTCAATACTAAAAATCAAAATCGAACCGATAACCCAATAATTTTTTTTTGTAAAACCATTAAAAACCATAAATCCAATAAAAAAAATTCAATTTGCTTTATTGACTGTGGCAAGAGTTGTCGTTGACAATAATGTGAATTCTTTTTAATAAAGTAGTAGATTCTGCTTTAATTTATAAAATTTCGATTTTAATTCTATTATGTAATTGGATATAGCCTGCTGACTTTGACTTTGAAAGTGACATTTATGCATTCCAAATTTTTTTTTTGGATAAATTACATATATACACACTTTTTTTTTCCCCATAATTCCTATTATTTCCTACCAGTTCTAAAATTTTCCAAAATTCCTTATTTTACTCCCAAACCCCTAAACGATAGATACATAAATCCTAACTCCCAAAATCAACATTTACCCCTTCCTTATTTCACTCCACAAATCTCTCTTTATTTTTAGTCACAAAATCTTGATAGTTATTTTCATTGAAATTCAAAATCAGTTTTTTTCGGTAGGTTAAAGAATATTTTTCCACAAAAAATTTTTAAAAGGATATTTATGAGTTTTTTACTTATTTTTTAAAATACACAAATTTATAATTAAATAAAATAAGTGAACTTCAAATTTTCAACACTAAAACGTATTTGAAAAAAAGAGTAGTAGTAGTAGTTATTATTTGGTAATAATTAATATAATGTTTATAAATTTTCCATAATTTGAGTTGGTTATGAACTCTAACAACTAATCATTCATCGAAATTGATTAGGATTCTTGTATTATTATTTAATCTTCTCATTATTTAAAATACTAAATAAGTAAAAATAAATCAGCAATTAATTATGAAATAGCACTGTTCACGTCATTGCCACTTTGCCATGATTCAGCACACCTATATATGGGTTAGATAAATATGAATTCATTTAAATTTAATACATTTTCTATTTTTTTAATCGATTGTGTTTGTTCATGTATCTAATTGGTAATTTAATTCTTATTTATTGTGATACATTTATAGATACACTTTATTTCAGCTCACATACATTCTTCTTTCACAACCTTATTGTATCAGATACGTTATTATCAACTACAAAATGATACATTATGTAAGTTATACATATCTTTCAAGACAAACAATATAATACTTATCAATTTAAACAAGATACATAAATAGTAATGTATCATGCACTAATTTTTTTAGATATGATACGTAAATTTAAATTTATTCTAAATGTATCAATTACATAGCAACTACCACACAGTAATGTATCGATCTCAAATTTAACATCTTATGGGCAACAATTATTTATTTAATGTATCTAGTATAAATACAATACTTATCAATTTAAACGAGATACATAAATAGTAATGCATCATGCACTAATTTTTTAAATATGATACGTAAATTCGAATTTATACTAAATGTATCAATTACATAGCAACTACCACACAGTAATGTATCGATCTCAAATTTAACATCTTATGGGCAACAATTATTTATTTAAATGTATCTAGTATAAATACAATACTTATCAATTTAAACAAGATACATAAATAGTAAAATGCTAAGTAGCAAAGATATTCATGATGTATCTTCTCAAATTTTTCGACAATTTTGAATCAAAAATTGAAAGGATCTTCAATAAAACTAGGAAAAAAAATTTAGAATCTCAAAATTTTCAACAATTTTGGATCTTCGCTGAACTGGGAGAAGAAAGAATCTTGAATGTCAATTTTTTTGATAATCTTTAATCAAAATTGAAAGGATCTTCGATGAACTTGAAGATTCAAAAGGATATCATTTGTCCAATAACAATTCCATCAATTTTGTATCCTTCATAACTCACCTCGCTTACCCAAAATTTTGACACAGAGTTTTTGAATCAAATCTGAAAGGTTTCTTCATGAACGGGGGAGCAATTTAAAATTTTGAATTTCTTCATTATATTAGGATTTTCCTCTGTATGATTGAGAGTAATTAAGAAGAAAAATAAGTGTAATTTATGGGATTTAATTAATTTCAGATTTTATTCTCTTTTTAGCGCAACAAAAAGATTTTTTTTTGTATTAGAATTAATGTATCCGAATGATGAATTAATGTATTCGGATGGTGACTTATGTATCCGGAAGGTACAAATTTCAAGGGATTATTGTAATTAGAAAAAAAGTAGGGATATGATGTAATTTACTCTTTACACTATGAGATTTATGTAACTTATACTTATTTATTATCATTATAGTATTTAATTCATGAAGCTTCCTAGTACGTATGACAGAAATGTAAGAATAAAGTGAATTGTGCAAAGAAAAAGTCTTCTACAAACGGAGACCATTTATTTGAGCTAGATATTAATCTGATAAAAAATAATATTCGAAATTATAATGTAAATTCACATTATAATAAGGGATAAGAATCTGAAAAATACTCCAACTTTGATTGAATTTACTGTTGCGATACTAAACTTCATGAGGACCTATTACCTCCCTAGACTATTTAATACCGTATTTTAATTATAAAATAGTAAATGTGTCTACGTGGGCACATATATACCTTTAAAATACACTATTAAATAGTTCAGGGGGGTAAAAAATACACTATTAAATAGTCTAGGGAGGTAATAGGTCCTCATGAAAGTTTAGTATCGCAACAACAAATTAGACCAAAAGTTGGGGGTATTTTTTTAGTACCCTTATCCCTTATTAATTAAAGATAAATTAAAATGACATTATATCTTTCTCAGTTTATTAAATTTTATCTAGCTAAAAATAAATCTTCTCCTCAAATAATTTTTTTAATAATGTCATTTGTAGACATGTAATTTTTGACCGAACCTAAAGTTTTACACTATTATTTTTTCTTAAATATTTTTTTTATATCTAAATTAAATATTTGATTCTTTTTAATCTTATTTTATTAAGTTTATTTTAAAATATTTGAAAACTACAAAAAAATTGAATCACATTTTAAGCTAAGTGTTATTTTGCAATTGTTTAAAAAATGTAATAAAAAATGACAAAAAAATATGTGTTTTCTTTTAATTTTAGTTTAATAAATAAGCTAGTATTTCTTAATTATAATTTATTATTAGCTACTCAATTTTTTATTAGTTTAAAAAATAATTATATAATATTCTTATTATATTATATTATTAAAAAAAATACCTAACTACCCCACTTCCCATGTCCCACACTCACACTCACCCCTAGGAGAGTAGGAGCAATACCAAAACTTTACACACGCGAAAAGAAGAAAATATCAGCAACATACCCACAAATATATTCAGATCTTTTCTTCTTTTTAATTTTTTTTTAAGAAATATTTTCATACCAATACAATGCATATACCATAACACACATTCACACCAAAATAAAAAGGATTTGTGAGCGTTCTAATCGAGGTTCGTCAAGATTTTGCGGTTCTTATTTCTTCACTTAAGGTTCAACTTTACCTTATCTCTTTAATTTATTTATGAAATTTGATGTAATTATGTGATAAATTTTCTTATAGTTTTGTTTCATTCATAATTTGATTGAAATGAATATTGATCTCTTGAGTTATATTTATGTTATTTCTTAGTACAAATCTCTAAAAGATGAATAAAATCCTATTATGATGTAAGAAATTTATTTTTTGTTGTTATTCAATTTTATTATGCCTAAGCCACTATTTTTATGTCATTATTGGGGCTTAATGTTGATGTCAATTGTCTATTTTAATTTATGTATTTTTTGAATAAATGAGTCATTACCCAATAAACAAACAAATGAGTTATGTTATTGAACTTGAATTTACTCTATTTTGGTTTGGTTACATCCTTTGTTATGTAGATTAATTTAATTTAAAATGTCATCAATTAATATAATACTGGAATGACAATATTAGTTGTCTAAAATTCACAGAAATAAGAGTAAGCACTTTTAATACTAGATGAGTTTTAGGCACGTTAAAAATATTTGTTTCATTCAAGAATGTGGTTACACATCTTTTTTTAGACATTAAAAGATAAACTCAAGGATGCGGTGACGCACCTTGTTCAATAATATAGTTAAATTTCATTAATTTAAAGTAGAGACTTATAGATAAAATTATTAGGTGCGACATAAGAAGACAATTATGTCTCTAAATGTCAAGACTAAAAATGCGGTTACGCATCTAGTTTAAGACCAAATAAAAAGTTTGACAATAAAAAATGCAAACAAATAATGGCATGTAATAATGTATCCAAAAATAATAATTTAAGATAATTATAAGTCAATAAAAGCGATTGTGCTAAAACCACGAGACTCGAGGGATGCCTAATCCTTCCCCTCGGTCAACAAAATTCCTTAACTGAATTTCTAGTTCGCATACTGAAATAAAGAGTCACCTCCTTTTGATTATGCATGGATAAAAAAAAGGTGACTTGAAACACCATAACTCAATTTCAAGTGGCGACTCTGAAAAAATAAAATAATTCCTATTCAATACCATCACTTTAATTGGAAAAACTCTTTTTTCAAAACATTATTTGGAAAAATAGGGGTGTGACACCATTGTCCTTTGACTTTTGACATTTCAATTCATAATAATTGTTCGTTTGATTTTTTTTTATTAAAATAAAAATCCTCAATAGAAATAGGTACAAGCAAGGAGGATAGACCTTACCTTGTTAATTCATACCCTTTTCTCCTTAATTACTTGTCCACTTTTGAATTGACACACCTATTAAGAAAACAATGATTGACATAGTAAGTTTACCATTTTATCCCTATTGATTATGAAGTGGGTGAATTAAATATTGGAAAAATCCTTTTGGCCAGAAAATTTGGCCAGAATGGTAAAATAACATATGTCACACTATGTTATTTTACCTATTTGAACATTTTTACCCTTTTAACTTTAATACCTTTTAATTAAAAATGGAAAAAGATCAGTTTATTTTTAAATAAAAAAATATTATAGACTTTTTAAATTTCTTGCCAAATTTTCTGGCAATTTAGCATTACCCTTAAAAATTTAAGATTTTCAAGAAGTTCTATCTTTTTCAAAGTTACTAATTGAGGGTATAATAGGTGAAAAAATTGTCACACCCCGAGCCTACACCCTGGACGTGGCTGGCACTCGAGAACCATTGATGGCCCCAAGCGAACCCTTGGCCTGGCTTACTTACTCAGTGGAATACTTAAAACACAAGAATAGTCTAAATAAGGACTTGTGAAATAAACTGAGAATGTCTCAAAAGAAGCATTCAACTGGCCAAAATGGCTACTCAAGTCTCGTAGCAAAACATCTGAAATACAAAGCTAAAAGACTCAGAACTGACTGTTTGACTATCTATGAAGCCTGTAAAACAACTGAAATGGATGTTGGGACAACCCTACAACATCCTAATGAACTAACTAGAAAGCAATGAAAATGGATCCTCCGGACTGCAAGGAGGCTCACCGATTGACTCTGAACTGCTCACTGGATCAACGGTGCGCTGGAATGCCGATCCTAGTTACATGTGTCTGCATCATAAGAAGATGCAGGCCAACTGGCATCAGTACATTGAATGTACGAGAATGCGAGTTGGAATGCTAAAACAACATAGGCTTGAAAGGGAATCTGAAAGAAACACTTACCTTGACTCTTCTCAACTCAAGAATACTTAACTAAACTCATTTCAATAAAAAGCAGTTTAAAACAAGTGCAATATAAAGAAAAGTTGTTAAAAACATGATGTCAACTTTGTGTATATACAAGGATACAACATAACTCTGAAATGTATGTAAAAATATAATAAACTGATGTATATAAAAATACAATAACTTCTGTGGGAGTTTCTCTAACTGACAACCATCATATAAGAGCTATATTGATGATACATCGATCTACCTCACGCTGCCAGCGCATCTTATACCCGGCCAAAGGTATAGGACCTGAACTACTAAGTGGATCCACTAGTCTATTGTGGAAAGGGTTCATCTAAAAAGTATGACCCTTTTCTACCCATGGTGGATACATGGTTTTATGGAGACGTGAGTCATATGAACTCATGCTCGCCGCCAATTCGGTGCTCAATACTACTCCCAAAATGTACTAGGCTCATGCTTTTAAAATAACTTCTTTC
>NW_006239618.1:33958-40486 GCF_000226075.1 Solanum tuberosum | reverse complement strand
AGAACTTCCTAGACTTGGCTCTTGACTTTCCTTGAATTCGACTTTATGGATTCAAGGTTATAATTCATGTTTATGGATGATTTCTACGTGTTTAGAAGTCATTTAGAGTAGTTAGAATCAATGGAAAGTGTTAGGACACTTTAGAATAACTTAAATAGGCTAAACAACGAAAAACTGGTGAAAAACGCCGATCCGGGTGCTTCCCTGGCGCGCCGCGTCAGGCCCCAACTTACTGGGTCTTGTTTTGGGCGCGCCGCCCCAGCCTCCTGGCGCTATGGGGGCGCGACGCGCCTGGCCCTCCCCAGGTGCATCTGACGAGTTTTTCAATTCATTTTCTGATCCTAAATCGTTTTAATCTGATTCTTTTTCCCAAATTCACCTTATATTCATGTACCCAAATCATATACACAAAATCTAAGCCAAACAACTCAAGGAAATAGCAGTTAATCATCAAGAAGTTCCTAACTCCCATCTCATATTCAAGAACGAAATCAATTCAAGAATAACTATCAAAAACATCAATTTCTCAATCTTTTAGGACAAAAATACGCTGAATTAAAACATGCTTGGCGCGTGGGTGAACTAACCCAACGCTATGTGATCTCACATACCTTGTAGGGATCACCCCCCGACGAAAACCACAAGCTAATCTCGACGAATCTTGAACGTTCTTGCTTCCCCTTCTCCTTTTCTCTTTTCTCCAAGCCCTAGCCTAAATTCCAATTTTCTAAAACTGACTAAATCTGATTTGACCCATATTAAACTCCTAAAAACGGATTAAAATAAAAGGGCAATGGAAAGACTAAAATACCCCTTAAATTTCCGGATTGGACATTTCCTTAATCCAACAGCCCAACTTTCAAAGGGAATAACTCACTCATACAAACTCATAATCGTGCAAACTTGGCGGCGTTGGAAAGATCATTCCAAGAGCTTTCCAACCATATCTGGAAGTACACCTAACTCATCATGAGCTAGGAGTTATGGCCGTTTGAAGTTGACCAAAAACTCACTTTAACACCTTTACCACATTTCCAGATTTTTAAATTCTTCCCAAAATTAACTATTTTCCAGATTTTAAACTTCCTTCTAGTTCTTTCTGGTTGCGAGATGTTACAAAAATTGTCCTTTCTTGATTTGTCAAAATAGACAAGTAATTAGGGACAACTAAAACAAGAAAAAGTGGACAAGTAATTAGGGACAGAGGGAGTAATAATTGTTTGTTTGACTTTCTTATGTCAGTTAGAATATGATTATAAATTAATCATTGAAATCATAACATTTTCCCAAAAATAGAAAGGGATTTGTCAAAGAAAAGATGATGTATATATGTAACACCCCGGAAACTAGTAAGCTAAACTAGAGCTTGACGAGAGGGTTAGAGTCGTGAATAACTCCCCGTACTTAAAATAAATGTTTTCATGTTAGAACGTCAAGGTACCAACCCTCAAGGACCAACCAAGGGCCCTTGAGGAAGACCTTTCAAGGATGCCCAAAACAGTGACCCACGAAGGGGACCCATGCCCCGTAGGTCCACCCACACCCCGTGGGTGAGGGGTCGTGGGTCAGGGTCCCAAAAATAGTGCCCCAGACACCCACCCACAGATGACCAGCATGCCACGTGGGTCCATCCACGGACCGAGGTCATGGAGTCGTGGGTGGTCACCTGGAAACTGTTTTAAGGAATTAGTTAGGGGCACTTTGGGGTTTTCCAGTTTTAATTAATATTAAGTGGTGTTGTTTTAGCCTAAATTAAACCGCCTATATAAGGATTTTAGACCCTAAACTAACTCATCCAAATCATTATTTCTAAAAACCCAAAAAAACTCATCCTCTCCAAAAATTCTCTCTCTAGATCTCAAGGAAGAAGAAGAAGGAAGTTGGAGCCTAGGGTTTCAAAGAGCAATGTTTTTTCTACTCAATTTCATGGGGATTCATAGCTAAGTTATGGTAGTCAGTCATCCATGGATAACCTTCATGCATGGAGTCCCTCCAAATTCAATTTTAAAACTAGAAATTCTCCAAAAGTTAGGGTTTGACTTCAATCTCATGGATTCTTTCAAAATGGTTTATAATGATTGAATTATGTTTTATTGTGGATAAAATTGATGATTTTACATGGTTTTATGTTGAATTCCCCAAGAATCCATGAATTCCCCTATTTTTCCAATTATGATCTCAAAGTGTAGGTATTGATTGATGCAAAGAGAATACTATAGAATTATGCATGTAGTAATTGAACTACTTGAATTATGATTACATCCATGTCTAATGTAGTGAATTCTAGATGTGTTGATTGAATATGATCTATGATCCTTGAAGGGCAAGGTATGATAATTAAGTATGGTTATGAGATTGGCATAATACATATGTTGGACCCTAAACTTAGCTTCAACTTTTAACTTTGACCTCCAACTTTCATAGTGCACAAACAGACACTTTAATTATCCAACATTTAAATAAATAAACACGCGATTTTTGCAGCCAAAGAGCATGAAATGCAAACGCTCCCACGTGTATTAGTGAGCCACTCAATGGCTGTCAACTAATTAAATATTTTACACGTCGATTTTAGAACAAAAAAAAATCAAAAATAATTTTAATTTATATACAAGAATCAAAATTAATTCCTCCTAATGGGTTTTAGAGCTTGGTGCTCATTGTTTGATGGAGCTTAGAGGTTTGTTGATGGCTGGCTTCTTGGTTTAGGTGTTTGTGGTGTTGGTCTGTTTCATGGGGTTTTTAGGGGTCATTTGGTTGCTGTTTGTGTCTGGTTCGAGCTGCTGGTTGCAGCAGTGTTGTTTCGTGATGATTCTCGCCAGAGATGGCGGATCTGATGGGTTTAGGGTCGTGTATTTGGTGGGTTTAGAGAGCTCGAAGCTCGTTTGCTTCATGGGTTGTGCTCCAGTGTGGAGGAAGAAGGAGAACGGCTGGGTTGGAGGTTTTTGGAGTTGGGAGTTGTTGGTTGTTTGAGGTTGAAGCCGGCTCGCTGGTGGTGGCGTGAGCGGAGGGAAGAAGAAGAAAATGAATGGAAAGTTTTGGGTGGTTTCAAGTGGTGTTTGCTGGCCGGAAAACGGAGGAGTAATGGGATGTGTTTGTTCACTTGTTTGGGGGGTCATTTGGTGGTGGCGTTTTGTCTGAAAAAGAAGAAAATGAATGGGGGTTTTGGGTTGCCGGAGATTGGCAGGAATTCGGGGTGGTAGAGTTGTCATTTCAACATTTTTTTTATCGTTGTGGGCCTAAAAAATTACTCCTAACTCGCACATAATACGTGCACATCACGCATTTTGCCAGGTAGGACTCACGTGTTTATTTATTAAAAGGTTGGATACTTAAAGTGCCTGTTTGTGCACTATGAAAGTTGGAGGTCAAAGTTAAAATTTGAAGCCAAGTTTAGGGTCCAATATATTTATTATGCCTATGAGATTTATGTATATGCTTTATGAACACTTTGAGAGTAAAGTGATTATGATTATGATCTTGTCGTGTGTGTTGTTGAAAGGATATTCTCATTTACACACCTATGTATGAATATTATATGATGTGAATGGTTTTCTCACAATATGATGATTCTAAGGTTGAAAGACTATTCTCACCTATTGAATCTATGAGCTATATTATGAATTATGTTGGAATGAGTGTCAAGACATTCTTTCATAAATATAAACTTAAGTCAAGACTTAATGTGAACTCCGTGGGGAATTAATGCTTAGCACCGAGTGGATATTGTATATGAAATGGAAGCTTTTACCCTAGTTGAGTCCGGCTTCCGAATGAAAGCTTATACACTAGTTGAGTTTGACTTTCCAATGGGATCCTTATACACTAGTTGAGTACGACTTTCCAATGGGATCCTTGTACACTAGTTGAGTCCGGGTTCCCAAGGTATATCTCATGACATGGAAACCTTCTACCATAGTTGAGTCCGGGTTTCTAGTAGCAATCTCCTTATCACATAAACTATAGTGTAACTTACAGAAATAGCTATAGTTTTAGGGTTATTATATGAAATAGCTATAAGTATCATATTTTAAAAAAATAGCTACACTTTGTGTTACAAAATGGCTATATCCATATATATATGTCGTTTTTGCTTTTAATACAAAAATACATTCTAATTAATTTCCCACTAAATAAGGTAAATTAGTTAATGTAACTGACAAGGCTTTTTTCCAGCCCTTAAACCCACAAATTTGGCACTTTAAATATGTAACTGACCACTACCTTTTAGGATTCTTTTCCGTTTAAAAATAAAAATTATGTTTGCTCTTTCTTCTTCAATTGACGCCTAAGAAAAATACAATTCAATGGCTACCATCACAGTCATGATCCGGCATTCTGAAAAATGGAGTGAAGAGAATTGCTATGTAGAATATAGCATTGACAGGATACTAGTGTTGAAGGAATATGCTTCGTATTCTGATTTATGGCTATATGTATATTAATGAAAGGTTAATTTTTTGTGAGAAAAATAATATTTCTGGTATTCAGTTGATTATGTATTCATTTATTTAAGTATTTAATGTATGTATACTTTCATATAGAATGTATAAATGAAATTACGTATTGATTCTAGGTTGTCCCGTCAATTGATTACATTTATTCAGTAACTGATGAAGGGAAGACTTATATCGTATGCTTGGAAAAGAAGACTTGCAGTTGCAACAGGTTTCAAGTTGACGGAATATCGTGCGCACATGCGTGGAGGGTGTTGGAAAAAAAAATCTTCCAGATGAATATTGTTCAGACTTTTACAAGCCAGAAACAATATTGAAAACATATGAAGTGCATGTGTATCCTCTCCCTGACAAAAGTGAATGGAATATACCTTAACACATTGCTACTGAAGTTGTGTTGCCACCAAAATACAAGCGGCATCCGGGAAAGCCAAAGAAGCAACAAGAGAAGTCATTTAGTGAGTTGAGTAAAAGGAAGGGTACGAATTCTTGTAGTACATGTGGATAACGTGGTCATAATAGGCAGTTCATGTCGAACTGCAACACGGAATGCATAGGACCTGATAATCCCACTATTGAAATGTTCTTTTACTTAATTATCGTTATGTCGAATAAATGAATAATTTTTTTCTTATTTGCCTTTTGAAATATTTGTTTCTTTGTTTGCTTGCTTAAATTATAAATTAACTTGAATATTATCTCAATACTCAATTTGATACTATTAATATGTATTCACACACCCAAACTACTGATAATACGTGAATATAGTTATACTTGATAATATGTTGGTGAATACATATATAAAATAGTTATATTAGTGAAAAATTTGATTAATATAACACACAACCTATAAAAATACAAAAGGAACAATGTTCTCTGTATACGCTTACATATTACTTACTTTAAAAACATATGTAATTACTACCAACATTTATTGTATGTTTATCACTTTTAAGAAAGAATATGTTGGTGAATACACATAAAACATTTACTGAACGTTTATCACTTTTAAGAATGCAAGTATCCAAATGTCCTCAAGTAAGAATTGAAAATAAATGAATATAGTAATACTTGTGTATATTTTGATATGAAAAAGACTCTAGCATACATTTATACTATTGAATATGTTGATAAAAAAAAAACACACAAACTGAACAAAGATATATATCCAAATGTATGTGTTCAGGCAGACTGGACATTTATACAAACATACATCGATTTCTTCCTACCATTACATTGAATGCAATAACCCAAACAAAAACAGTAAATCAATATTATCATATATAAATAGAAGAGTTGATAATGTTTGACAAAAAACAAAAATATTAGTTTTAACCATAAGCATTAAATAGAAGTTCAAAATGATAATTAGGATAAGAAACTAATCGATCCTAACAAGTTGACTATTATCGATTCTTGTGGGTGGCCTGATCATTCTGGGTGGTGCCTCATTCTCGCTAATAGCACCTTCTTCCATTTTCTTCGCTGTATATTCCCACAATAGTGCGCCATACGTATCTGATGCGGTATAACTTAGAATCAAGGTATTGAACTGGAATACCTTCACCCTCACTTAGGTACTCTGCAAATGCTAGCAAATATATCCCACAATCCCTGATAAATGAGGAAAATAAATTACTTATTAAATAGGATAATGTTTTTTTTAAAGTATATTAAGAGAATGACAACATTTACTACAGTCATATTCTTCAGAAAACAAAATGACAATATAACTCTAAATTGTCACGCCCCGAGCCTACACCCTGGGCGGGACCGGCACTCGGAGACCATTGCTGGCCCCAAGCGAACCCTTGGCCTGGCTTTCTTAACTCAACGGAAACTTAACTCAACAGTACACTCAATGCAATGAAAGGTTATAACACAACCAACTGATGCATAACATGCCAAAAGGCAGCTCGAGTCTCAAAATAGAATATTTACATAAATACATAGATGAGAGACTCAATACTAACTGACTGACTGTCTATGAAAGCCTCTAATATACTGAGATGGATGTGGGGACAGACCCCGCAACATCCTAATAAAACAAAACTAGGAACACAAAATATCC